>NC_058081.1:99985763-100090763 GCF_014858855.1 Bufo gargarizans
AGTATAAGATAAAATGCACAAGAAGGTAGAACCAAGGAAATATAGTGGAGGAGTCCCGCAAGGAATAGATGTCAGCAATATGAGGTGAGAGCTGTAGTATGCCACCCAAGCCCACAGTTGACACACTGAGAGAACGCACAAATCACTGATCATAACTTTTACAACAGATCGCTGATCCCCAAAGGGAGTAAACTGTATATACTGTAGTTCTTGATGTAATGATGACAATCTCAACAAAAAATAATAAAACAGGAATAGAGGTCACCTCGTTTTTCAGCATAAATCCAATAGACTTTTTCAAAAACATCTGATTCTTGATACCCTGTACCACCAATAAAAGCGACCTCTATCAAGGTTTACATACTTATTTCATATATATGTTTTTGTAATGTGTATTGTATACAAATGTATGTATGGCATTTCACATTGTCCTCTGATGAACCCGTGCCTAATGAGGAAATCATATCCCAATCAGATTCAACCTTTCATTTTGGACAGCTCCTTTGGTAAATGAAAGGTGGACTCTAATTGGTTGCTATGGGCAACTAAGCCAGTTCTACTTTACACCAGTTTGATAAATGACCCACTAAATGTATATTAAATATGTTCGGTTTGACAAGTGACTAGTGGTGCCTCTGTATGTTTATCCACTAGTCGGGGCCACCTACACTAGTGACCCCTATCCCTGTGTTATTATTTTTTGTTGAGACTGTCATTAGAGTGTTTAAAAATTCGATTTGGCAACTTTGTCTATGTTCGCCAAGAAATTTGATTTGTTCCGAATTAATTCTTCACAGATTGCTATAAATCAGATATACCCAGGCCACACTCCCTTAGGGTATGGCCACACGGAAAAGCCGTGCTACGGGCCGGTTACGGCCATGCTGCGGTGAAGATCTGCATGGCCAATTAGCCCGCAGCAGCCTTTAATTTAATAATAAAGACTGCACTGTATAGTTGGTCTTCATTATTAAAGGTGTCGACAATGAAGTCGGTCTTCTTTGTTAATGGCCGTACGGCACCTTTAATGCACTTTTAAACAGGGGCTGTTGCTGGTATGGGGTTTGGTTGGTTAGGTCAGGGGCAATATGCTAATTATTGGTGTCCTGGCCTGCAATCTCCTGCAGGTTAACAGTAAACACAGAATATTAATCAGCTCTGGCATACCCACTTCTCCCACCCCAGCACTCTCCTGCCCTACAGGTGGTAGCCCTTCTTCTGTCATCTGCTTTTCCTCCTTTTCCACATCATCTAATATCGATGAGAATATGTCATCAGGAACATCCAGCTCCTCTTCTCTCTGCATCTTGCTGACTTTTCTAGGACATGGAGACTTTAAAGGATGATTTGGAAGAAAAAGATGAAGATGGTCATCATTGAGACCTGCCCCCCAAGGGGTGCAGACTGGATGATATTGGTTGGCACGCTGGCAGTAGGAAAAATCAAGGCTTCCATCTTATTGGTATAGAATTACATTTACAGCTGATGTAGGAATAAATAAATAAAACTGACGCAGTATAAGTCTCCCTGCATTCTCCCTGCACTGTCTCTACCATATACCTGCAGTCTCCCTGCAGTCTCCCTCTCCAATATTCTTCCATTAATCATTTTCAGCAACAGTGTACCTAGCGCATGAGCACTTGCTACGTCTCTCCCTACACTCAGCTCACAGGACAATGGCAGAGACCGTGTGGGTGAGGGTTTTATAGGGCTGTGACATCACAAGGGATGGCAATCTGCGGATTGGCTGGCTGCACGGC
This sequence comes from Bufo gargarizans, assembly GCF_014858855.1. NCBI lineage: Eukaryota > Metazoa > Chordata > Amphibia > Anura > Bufonidae > Bufo > Bufo gargarizans. The sequence continues at coordinate 99,987,524 of NC_058081.1, forward strand.
ATTATGGGTGATCTTGCATTCCCAGGTTTGTCTCCTCTATACTTAGTTTAGATTTCTAACATGTGCGGCCGCCATTTTAGGAAAACTGATTGGTTACCATGAAGCACAAGGCAATTCGGAATCGTTGAGAATAAACGTTTTCCTAAACTTCGGGCCAAATTCTGCTTCAGGTGCGTCGCTTCACTCAACACTAATTGTCATCATAACATCAAGAACTTTATGCATTTTACAGCCTTTGGAAACAGTGATCTGACATTGAGAGGAAGCAACAGTAGGACAAAAACAGGTAATTCTAAACATGTCATATTAGTGTTGTACTGTTTGACTGCATGCAGTGAGCCTGTGGCCTTTATTCAAGCTCTCATCCAAACACAAAATGTTACAAAACCATCTCTAAAGAGTTTGGACCACCAATCCACGATCAGACAGACTGCATACAAATAGAAGAAATTCAAGACCATTATCACCCTCCTCAGGAGTTGTCGACCAATAAAGATCAAGCCAAGAACAAGGCATGTAATAGTCCATGAGATGACAACAAAAAAACCAAACAACTAAAGGCCTTTCTCACATTAGCTAATGTCAGTGTTTGTGGGTCCACAATCAGTGGACACTAAACAACAATGGTGTCCATGGCAGAATTGCAAGGAGATTGCTGCTCTCTAAAAAGAAAATTCCTGCCTGTCTGAAGTTTGATAAAGATCACCTGGACAAGCCAGAATGCTATTAGAAGAATGTGTTTGGACAGATGAGACCAAATATAACTTTTTGATTTAAATAACGTTATTTTTTTATGAAAGGAAAACACTACATTCCAGCATAAAAACCTCATCCCATCTGTGGAACATGGTGGTGGTAGTATCATGGTTTGGGCCTGTTTTGCTTCATCTGAGCCAGGGCACCTTGCCATCACTGATGAAACAACATATAATGAATTATACAAGCAAATGGGAGGAAAATGTCAGGACATCTGTCTGCAAGATGAATCTCAAGAGAACTTGAGTCATGCAACAGCACAACAACCCTAAGCAAAGAAGTTGTTATACCAAAGAATGGTTAAAGAAGAATAAAGTTAGTTTTGGAATGGCCAAGTCAAAGTCCTGACCTTAATCTAATAGAAATGTTGCGGAAGGACCTGAAGTGAGCAGTTCATGGTAGGAAACCACCAACATAACAGAGTTGAGGCTGTTTTGGTAGGACTAATTAACAGTTACCGGAGACATTTAGTTGCAGTTATTGCTGCACAAGGCGGTCACACCAGATACTGAAAGCAAAGGTTTATTTACTTTACAGCTCACAGATATGTAATATTGGATTATTTTGTAAATATCTAAGTCTAATATTGTTGGCTTATGTGTATGATTTGGTTACCTTTATCTACTTTTAGGACTTGCATGAAAATCTGATGTAGTCTTAGGTCAAAATTATGCAAAAATATATAATTCTGTAGGGTTCACAAACTTTCAAGTCCCACTCTATCTCTTAAAACAAAAATAGGACCATCCATATGGTCATGTATAAAAACAAGAAATTATTTTCTAGATTAGACCACTAAAGGGGTGTTCTAGGACTTTATGTTTTTTAACAGATAAGCTCATGCATTTGCTTACATCTTCTCCATTCTTGAACCCATTTTTACAATGTAAACCAATCACTCTGGTTTGTTTCCATCCTGTATGCAGCACTTCCTGTTGTTATATCTAACCAAACACATAATGCACTTCTTCCTACAACTTTAGCACCACCCCTAATATTGTCCAGCTAGTTTATAGCTCCTCCCACCTATCTAGTTACATAGACACTCCCCTATCACTTCCTTTAACACCCAGCTAGCTTATAGCTCCTCCCACCAGCTAGTTACATAGATATTGCCCTATCACTGCCCATAACAACAGCCAGCTAGTTTATAGCTCCTCCCACCAGCTAGTTACATAGACACTTCCTATCACTGCCCCTAACAACACCCAAATAGTTTCATAGTTGATACAGTTGAAAAAAGACATAAGTCCATCAAGTTCAACCAGGGGATAGGTGGGGACACGAATCCCAGAAGGAAGTGAGACTCAGATTTCTACACGTTTTTACAAGGATTAATATTGTTTACTTTTTGACTCCCCCTTTCCCAATTTTACATATAAAACAAATAAAGATAAAGCTGAGAAGGATGTTGTTGCAAACAGCAGTATATACTGTATATTCATCCCTTAGCATTTGACACAATTTTTGGTTGCTCCAATTACCATTAACTACCTTGGGTTCCTTTATTGTCTTTTATACATAACTAACCTTGCTATTTGTCTGTATGAAATGATTACATAAATTGTGAACACTTTTAGTCATTCTATCTATTGGTAAGTCAAAGGTACTGTATGTGGTTACCTAGCTTCTGTTGAACTAAGGCATACTGCGTTGGGTATGTTGACTCTCGGTTTATATATTCTTTCTTAGGGTAAGTCTAGTCTCAAGACTTTTAGTAGTAAAACAAATTCACTTCTTTTCCATACAGTGGGGCAAAAAAGTATTTAGTCAGCCACCAATTGTGCAAGTTCTCCCCCTTAAAAAGATGAGAGAGGCCTGTAATTTTCATCATAGGTACACTTCAACTATGAGAGACAGAATGGGGGGAAGGAATACAGGAAATCACATTGTAGGATTTCTAATGAATTAATTGGTAAATTCCTCGGTAAAATAAGTATTTGGTCACTTACAAACAAGCAAGATTTCTGGCTCTCACAGACCTGTAACAACTTCTTAAAGAGGATCCTCTGTCCTCCACTCATTACCTGTATTAATGGCACCTGTTTGAACTTGTTATCAGTATAAAAGACACCTGTCCACAACCTCCAACAGTCACACTCCAAACTCCACTATGGCCAAGACCAAAGAGCTGTCGAAGGACACCAGAAACAAAATTGTAGACCTGCACCAGGCTGGGAAGACTGAATCTGCAATAGGCAAGCAGCTTGGTGTGAATAAATTAACTGTGGGAGCAATTATTAGAAAATGGAAGACATACAAGCCCACTGATAATCTCCCTGGATCTGGGGCTCCACGCAAGATCTCACCCCATGGGGTCAAAATGATCACAAGAACTGTGAGCAAAAATCCAAGAAACAAACGGGGGGACCTAGTGAATAACCTGCATAGAGCTGGGACCAAAGTAACAAAGACGAGCATCAGTAACACACTACGCCGCCAGAGACTCAAATCCTGCAGTGCCAGACGTCTCCCCCTGCTTAAGCCAGTACATGTCCGGGCCCGTCTGAAGTTTGCTAGAGAGCATTTGGGTGATCCAGAATAGGATTGGGAGAATGTCATATGGTCAGATGAAACCAAAGTAGAACTTTTTGGTAAAAAATCAACTCGTCGTGTTTGGAGGAGAAAGAATGCTGAGTTGCATACAAAGAACACCATACCTACTGTGAAGCATGAGGGTGGAAACATCATGCTTTTGGACTGTAAAGGAAAGAATGAATGGGGCCATGTATTGTGAGATTTTGAGTGAAAACCTTCTTCCATCAGCAAGGGCATTGAAGATAAAACGTGGCTGGGTCTTTCAGCGTGACAATGATCCCAAACACACCACCGGGGCAACGAAGGAGAAGCTTCGTAAGAAGCATTTCAAGGTCCTAGAGTGGCCTAGCCAGTCTCTAGATCTCAACCCCATAGAAAACCTTTGGAGGGAGTTGAAAGTCCATGTTGCCCAGCGACAGCCCCAAAACATCACTGCTGTAGAGGAGATCTGCATGGAAGAATGGGCAAATACCAGCAACAGTGTGTGAAAACCTTGTGAAGACTTACAGAAAACATTTGACCTCTGTCATTGCCAACAAAGGATATAGAACAAAGTATTGAGATGAACTTTTGTTATTGACCAAATACTTATTTTCCACCATAATTTGAAAATAAATTGTTAAAAAAATCAGACAATGTGATTTTCTGGATTTTGTTTCTCATTATGTCTCTCATAGTTGAGGTATACCTATGGTGAAAATTACTGGCCTCTCTCGTCTTTTTAAGTGGGAGAACTTGCAAAATTGGTGGCTGACTAAATACTTTTTTGCCCCACTGTATCTTTTCCATATACATGGAAACGATAACCAATATTTGTAAGAAATACTCTGTTTCCTAGAACACAGCATACTCATATCACCAAGGAGGAAGTAATGTTGAAGGCTTAATAACCTTGAAGACAGCATGGCCTTTAGGTGTCCATCATTTTTTTTAATCTGACAGCTAAATGTATATTTCGCTGACTTCTTCATACACTCGCCCATCTCGACCAAAAGTGAATGTGATGTCAATAGGGGGAGAGGAATAAACTCTCTGGTGGCAGTTTATCTTTCCTGAGAAGAACAATAGGATTGGGCATTGAAATTTAACATGCTCAATCCTTCTTTCCCCTCACATCAATTGTCAGGTAATAGTCAGGAGGACCCATACACAAAAGATGGTTGACCGTATTCTACAAAATTGGCAAGTTTGGCTGACTGCTACTGCTATAGGGACATTTCAGCAAAAAACTTTCTATTTTAAGCAACATAAATCCCATATTTACTAACATGATTGTGCCTAGAATTTGGCTTAAAATGTTCAATTTGGAATATCTTAGTTTTAGAGAGATTTATGAATCAATTGCATCAAAAAGAATAACTCACCTAGTTCCCCATAGTTTATGGCTTAGCAAGAAAGGAATGGGACTTCTGCTCCAACATTTTGGCACAAAATATTGGTCATAGTAATCCAATTAGACAGTCTAATCATGCTTAAAATTTATCATCCAGCATCAGCCACTGAGATAAATTTTCTGCATCTTAAGACTGTCTACATTATAGAAAGGATTAGTAAATCTGCACCATAGTGCTTTGCCTTGTGCAAGAACTGAGGGCGTGGTGCACGACACAGGGATTCCTACTTTGGTGCTAATGAAATCCCTGTGTCATGCTCTGGTCCTTCTAACCTGGTCTGTGCATACACTGTCTAAATCTTAGACAGTATTACTTAGTCATCAACAGTGTATTAGTTTTATCTGAAGTACTGTAGTCGATTAAGTTTTAATTCCAGTTCACACCATTATCGTTGCGTATAATTTGGCAGTTTCTGCCGCTGTTGTTCACTTCAGATGCTGTGGACCCGCTCATGACTTAGCTTTATTCACCTGGTGGCTGTCTGCACACTGAATCAAGAAAGGACATATCCCTTTTTGGCTCGGTCCCGGCTTTTAACTGCCAGGCAGCAAACTGCAGCTATGCCTCTCTCTGAAAACACCAATGGGGTAATTTATCAAACTGGTGTAAAGTAGAACTGGCCCATACCAACCAATCAGATTCTACCTTTAATTTTTGACAGCTCCATCGAAAAATGAAAGGTAGAATCTGGTCGGTTGCTATGGGCAACTAAGTTAGTTCTACTTTACACCAGTTTGATAAATGACCCCACAAATGTCCACAGCAGGAATTTTGATACAGTTTCCAAGCCAAAATTCCATGGGAAAAATCCCCAGTGTGAACCACCCCTTAATGTGATCTCTGGAACAAGTAGCCAGGAATGTGGCCTTCAGAGCAGAAAAGGTTGTACAACCCTGATGTACTAACATTTAAAAATCTACATACTTTATAACTGTTCCCTCTGCTCAAACTTATTTCCTAATTCATATTTATTCCATAGCTCATCATATCCATGATTGGTCGATTTCTCTTTCCAAATTCACTGGCTACCATAAAATACTAAATTTGTTCTACAAACATAAATCTCATCTGCCCTGGTTGAACTCAGGTTGGTGAGAAGCACTCTGCCAATAAAAGCATTTGCTGATCTATTGCCATAGTCTATCCCTATGTTTCTCTTACTTTGTCTCCTTATAGAATAATACGCGATTAATTGATTTCCTGTCGCTCGTTTAGTAGGGAAAATTAATTTCCCAGCAAACCCAGCAGGGCCGTCCTACACGGAGAGCAATTCAGCTTTAAATTATTCATAGGAGAAAATAGTGATGGACTGCAGGAATGTCATGCTCAGGGCCAGAGACTGATAACACTATGTTATTGATGCTACAATTTTCCTCTGATGCTTCTAAATTATTCAGGCCCACGTCTAAAGGACGCTTGTGCTCAAGCAAACACCTGCATAAATGTGAAAGAACATTTTTTCTCCACTGGCTGTATGTGCCAAGGAAAACAAGGGAACTGAACAAAATGGCAAAGAAGACTATCGTGTAACTTAGGCTGTGACCCAAGACTTTAAATATCCTGTCATTGGGATACCTTCAGCTAGTACGTAGGTTGTGGGACACGATGGAGATAGAAGATGCAGTAGAAGGTAAAGAGTCAATGACAAGTAAGCTTGGGTTAACCATAAAGACTGTGGTCTGAAAGTGGACCCCAACTAACATTTTGTATTACGAAAACAATTTGTTCGAGTCGACTCTTTATACATAGGGATTTCTGGTGAAGAAAGTACCAATTTTACATATAAAAACATCCTGTGGTAAAAAATAAAAACAGTAATCTGAGTTATTGCTAATTTACAATCTCTCATTTTCAGCTAAAAGTATTGGCATATTTAAACCCATCCAAAGAATTTAAAGGGGGTATTTTTGTTTCAATGGCACATGGAGTAGATCACAGGGTGTCCATTAGTATTACTCCCATAGGTCAGAAGTGATCTGTGCAGAAACAAAACAGCAAAACAACAATCTTCCTGCAGTGCCTGCCCAGGAGATATAAAGCATTACATGGTACCGCCTGAAGTCAAAGAGCTGTAATTCATTTACAGTCCATGCTATGTCCTTCACAGTGAGAGAAGCTCTTGGGGCTAGCTAACAGATGGGGTTGAGGGGGTGGAGCCACTTCTGCTAAAGGGTTTTCTGTAAGTTCAATATTGATAGCCTATCTTCAGAATAGGTCATCAATATCCGATTGATGGGGGTCTAGCTCTCGTCACCCCCAACACTCTGTGGCCGTGGCATAGCAAGCATAGTGCCGTACATTGTATAACGGCTGTAGTTGGCATTGCAACCAAGGTCCATTCACTTGGCCATGTGACCAATGAACGTGACGTCACTGGCCGTGGCCTCTTAAAACAGCTAATCAGCAGGAATGGCAGGTGTTGGACCCCCAACGATCAGATATTGATGACCTATCATCAGGGTAGGTTATCAATGTTGAATTTGCAGAAAACCCTTTTAACTCAGAATGCCCTATTTGGAAGTAGTTTTCACATTTTGCTTAGTTCATCTATATAGTTTGGGAAGTAATTGGAGTGACCAGAAAATTAAGTAAAAAATTTGTTCCATTTTCACTGAGTTTTCTTAAAAAAATAAAAAAAAAGTGCCAAAACTAAAACTAAGTTTTCTCTGGAACCACATCCATGCTTCACATCATTTTCAAAATGTGGGAATTTTCTGGCTTATGTCTCCACATGGGCAAAAGTGCCTACATCCAGCAGTGCATGTTACAGCGGGCTGAGAAGAGCTTATTAACACATGACATTAGTGAGTGTCACAACTTCTCATTTTACGATCTACACTCACCTAAAGAATAATTAGGAACACCATACTAATACGGTGTTGGATCCCCTTTTGCCTTCAGAACTGCCTTAATTCTACGTGGCATTGATTCAACAAGGTGCTGATAGCATTCTTTAGAAATGTTGGCCCATATTGATAGGATAGCATCTTGCAGCTGATGGAGATTTGATGGATGCACATCCAGGGCACGAAGCTCCCGTTCCACCACATCCCAAAGATGCTCTATTGGGTTGAGATCTGGTGACTGTGGGGGCCATTTTAGTACAGTGAACTCATTGTCATGTTCAAGAAACCAATTTGAAATGATTCGAGCTTTGTGACATGGTGCATTATCCTGCTGGAAGTAGCCATCAGAGGATGGGTACTTGGTGGTCATGAAGGGATGGACATGGTCAGAAACAATGCTCAGGTAGCCCGTGGCATTTAAACGATGGCCAATTGGCACTAAGGGGCCTAAAGTGTGCCCAGAAATCATCCCCCACACCATTACACCACCACCACCAGCCTGCACAGTGGTAACAAGGCATGATGGATACATGTTCTCACTCTGTTTACGCCAAATTCGGACTCTACCATTTGAATGTCTCAACAGAAATCGAGACTCATCAGACCAGGCAACATTTTTCCAGTCTTCAACAGTCTAATTTTGATGAGCTCGTGCAAATTGTAGCCTCTTTTTCCTATTTGTAGTGGAGATGAGTGGTACCCGGTGGGGTCTTCTGCTGTTGTAGCCCATCCGCCTCACGGTTGTGCGTGTCGTGGCTTCACAAATGCTTTGCTGCATACCTCGGTTGTAACGAGTGGTTATTTCAGTCAACGTTGCTCTTCTATGAGCTTGAATCAGTCGGCCCATTTTCCTCTGACCTCTAGCATCAACAATGCATTTTCGCCCACAGGACTGCCGCATACTGGATGTTTTTCCCTTTTCACACCATTCTTTGTAAACCCTAGAAATAGTTGTGCGTGAAAATCCCAGTGACTGAGCAGATTGTGAAATACTCAGACCGGCCCGTCTGGCACCAACAACCATGCCATTTCTTAAATCACCTTTCTTTCCCATTCTGACATTCAGTTTGGAGTTCAGGAGATTGTCTTGACCAGGACCACAACCCTACATGCATTGAAGCAACTGCCATGTGATTGGTTGATTAGATAATCGCATTAATGAGAAATAGAACAGGTGTTCCTAATAATTCTTTAGGTGAGTGTATAACAGCTGTGTATTCAGAAGTAGCCAAGCCGTTTAAACAATTTTCAATGACTTTTACCTGCAGAGATGGAAATTACTGAAAGGTGGAGACTCTAGGTGTAGAAGGCCACTTATTGAGATGTATCTTTCTTCTTCCCATACATTTTTATTAAGAAGGAAGATTGTGTAGTGTGTTTATGGCACCTGGGGTAACCGCCTGCTGTTGCCCCAGTAAAGCATTTTTAGGACTCTATGCTTAATGACAAAGGGCACTCCAAGTGGAATAGCCCCTTCACTGTGGACATTGATGTTTGGGGTATTAATAAAACTCATGGGGCACCACATCATGGCCATTATTTTATTTTAAGTGTATTGCTGCAAACATACAGATAATAAAGTGCTGCCTCTGCCATCCATAGACACAGGGGAAGAAGTGTTATCTGAGCCATAATATGTGAGCGATAGCTTGTTAGCGCCATTAAACGTCTCATTAACTGCGGGGACAATGAATTTTTGAGGGGCTTATTGCTGTTATAAACTTTAATCAAGGTTTACAGCAGAGATAATGTGGCCTTTGTGTTTAACGGCCAGTAGGGAAGCTCCGGAGAAATTGTTTTATTGCTGATAATAAGGTGCTGACTCTATTTTTTCTTCCATATCATTTTCTTGCTGTGGCCTAATGGGACCGGGCCAGTCTGGACTTAGCTATATGAAAGGGAAAGTTTAATGTCAGAAAAGCAGATAGTTTGAGGAAAAACATTAACAAACACTGCAAATAATTTACGCAATGTAAAGCATTTTATTCTGTCCAAGCCTTTGTTAACTCACTGGGACTCGGTACATTTTGTGCTCACATAAGCCATAAGGATCGCAGAAGTGCCCAGGAATAAATTAATCCTGTATTCATTAGTACAATAAGATCTGAATATTTGCATAAATGCTGATCTGACTATTTGCATAAATGCTGATGATATACTATAACAACATACAATAACAGAATATTCTAATGTAGCATAACAGTATGCAACTTTTCTGTACATGATGTCATTTTTTTTGTGTGTGTTTCTATTGGCAGTTTTATGTTTTTAACTTCTATTTTTGCAAGTATGATATGAGCATAGGTCCCAATACACACAAGAGTAAAGTCGAAGGATCCAGCCAGTTTTAGTAGGACCAGTCAACTATAGGTGTGTGCTGACTATCCATCGACAGATAATATGGGTGGGGAGGATTGGCCATTTTGAATTTCAACACCCAATCTTTTTGTTCTGGCAGAAGATATGCCACTACAAGAGGCGTCTGAAAAGGTCTACCTCTCCTCTCCGCATTGAGAACATGTACATACTGTACACAGCTTAGCCAAGTATGAGTAGGAATAGCTGTTGACAGATCAAAACACATAGACGTTGTTACAGGCAGTGTACGCTACAGAGATATTAACTCGTGAGAGATCCTGAATATTCGCTAGGACAAAGCAATCTGAATGAAACATTGTGTAATGTGCTCCTCATTATATGGGGCTTTGAACAAGTCCGGATGACCGATAAGGTAGGCGGCGGAGAGCTGTCATGACATTTAAACTTTGTTTGCAATTTTTGGGTGCATACCCCCACATATCTTCATCCATTCACTCGACTTCTCACCAGGATGGTGGTGTACAGTATTGAGCAGCGCATCTTCATGGTGCAATGTGTCCCTGAACATTCTTGAACAGTTTGTGACTCAACTGGATGATCACAAGATAACGGAAGGTTCCAGCAAGATGGAACAACGTGTTACACATCAGAAAGGAGCAGGGCAGAAATTGATTCCTTTTTCTATAAGAGGGTAATTTCAAAGAGGCTTTGGCCACCACGGTGACCGTATCTGACACAACCAGACTATCTACTTTGGTCAATGCTCAAAAGAAAAGTCTATCAGAACAAGCCTGGCACTGTGGAAGATTTGAAGGAAAACATTAAATTGCAAAATTGCTGCTATTTTCCCCCCACCGATATGCTTGTCGAAGCATTCAGGAATATGGAGCGCTGAGTCAAAATGGGTTTGGCAGAAAAAGCAGATCACTTCCAGAATTACATGTAATGCAATCGTTTTCACATACATCAAGGTCAAATTGCTTTATCCTAATGGACGTTACAACAGAATACTTGGGGCCTCTTTTGAGTATATCTTCCTGTGTAAATGCTGTTTTTAGTTAATCACTATATGAGGTGCTGGATTTCAGCTTTGAAACATTACTTTGTCTTGTGAACCTGCAAGTTAGTACAAATGATTTTCATAGGACTCCAGGTTAGTCTACTACAAAACAAGTACCAATAGGGGGTGCTGAATTTGCAACCAGGCCCTAGCCCCTGCTGCCTGAGGGCCACAAAAGCCCTCTGCCACATAATAAGAGATCAGTACTGCAAAGGCCACATGGTACGTGGAAGGCCCTGTTGTAGATTGTTATCATTTACAGTGCTGAAACAATGCAACAAAATTTAAATGAAATTCTGCTTCATCTGGATATCTATAGACACATGAACACATCAAGTCACAAGGAAATAGTTAACCCGGGTTCATCTACAGTGTTCCAGCACAATCCTATTAATGAAAAGATGGAGTCAAGAAGAGAAAGAGACAGATGTTCATGGTTATACAAACATCTCGTAAAAATGTGTTTCATTTTCTAGATCTAACAAACATGCCCACAGTTTGGACTTATTCTGTCACTTGTATATAATTCTCATAAGAACTTTGAAATGAATCACCCCATTAAAGTGATGTGTGTCATATAAATGCAGGGAGGTCAGAGACATTGTGCCGGTGGTTTATCTGACGTGATCTGGATGGACAACACCTGACAACACCTAATGTATATATATATAGAACTGTCTTCTGATACATTATGTTAAACATGTAGTTCTACTACTGCCTACAGTAATGACATGTACATTTACTTCCACACTTCTGATATGTTAGAAGTATTTCAGTTTTCGCAACATATGATCATGGACAATTGATTCTGAGCAGTTACTATGTGCTTGATATCAACAAGTATATGTGTTATGAAACAGAGGTGAGGAAGAATGCAGAGGACACCTTCTGGGACCACCGCCAGCAAACTCAAAATTTGCTACTTTTCTTCCTTCACCACTACAGTTAGCAAATCTAAGGCTAACCCTATGTGTTCACCAGAGCCCACAGCAAAGCAAGTTGGAATTGGTTGCCAGGGACCCAGCAGAAAACAGGTGCAAGCTCACTGATAGCAGTCCAGTAAGAGAAAAGTACATGCCAGAATCAAACTCAGGAGAGACAATAGGAGCAAAATCAGTACACAAGGGCTTAACCCAGAAACAATTCACAAATCCTAAGCCAGGAAGGTCAGTGAAAGCCATATCAGAAGATATGGGGTTAATCCAGAAAGAGGCAGAGGTCAGTACTCAAGAAGGTCTAACAAGAATGTAAAGCGATTAACCTACAAAAGGCTACCTGTCGACTAGACAGTTTACAAATACCACTTGTATGACATCCAAGGTAAACCAAAACTAACAAGTGGAGAATGGTATAAAAAATGTAAATTTATTGATAAAATACAAAAGATGGAGCTACTACAGAATTACAAGAGTACGGAGAAGCACAGGGTCACAGACGCCACAGTTCACCAAAGTGTCTATAAATAATGACACATTAACAGGTACCGAAATAAAGTGCTAATGTGCGTTTAAAGGTGACCAAAATGGCCCGATATGAAGGTTCTACACAATATCTACAAACAAATAATGCAATTAACCCTGTTGATGGCAGGGGAAAGGCACAGCGTATCCACACATGGCATTAAAACCGTGAAACAGCAGACCATGGAAGTGAAATTCTCTGATAGAGATCACAATGTAAACAATAATTACCATGGAAGCATGGAGAGACTCACTATGGATGCGTGCAAAGTCACTAGCAGGAGTTAGGACAAGGAGATATCAGTATAGAACGTACCTCAAGACATGGTGGTGAGTGCGCTCAGGGTCCCCACGCCCACTCACCACCATGTCTTCAGGTACGTTCTATACTGATATCTCCTTGTCCTAACTCCTGCTAGTGACTTTGCACGCATCCATAGTGAGTCTCTCCATGCTTCCATGGTAATTATTGTTTACATTGTGATCTCTATCAGAGAATTTCACTTCCATGGTCTGCTGTTTCACGGTTTTAATGCCATGTGTGGATACGCTGTGCCTTTCCCCTGCCATCAACAGGGTTAATTGCATTATTTGTTTGTAGATATTGTGTAGAACCTTCATATCGGGCCATTTTGGTCACCTTTAAACGCACATTAGCACTTTATTTCGGTACCTGTGAATGTGTCATTATTTATAGACACTTTGGTGAACTGTGGCGTCTGTGACCCTGTGCTTCTCCGTACTCTTGTAAGAATGTAAAGCGGACTGAACAAAGAGCTTAAAACAGGAGACAGGAATTATCACTGGCAAAGACAAAGAATCAATGCCAGACTTAAAGGGTTTCTACCATCAGAATTACTGTTATGTAGCTGACTGACATTAGCGATGTTCTAATGTCAGCATTACATAACAGTATGTTTTTCACATTTCTCCTTGCAGCCATTTTGCTAAAATACACACTTTTATAATATGCTAATGAGTGTCTAGGTTCTATGTGGGCATAGATTCAGCACCTAGAGGCTCCCGGATAAAGGGTGAGTAGACGGAGGCTCTAGGTGCTGAATCTACGCCCACATAGCACCTAGAGGCTCATTAGCATATTGTAAAAGTGTGTATTTTAGCAAAATAGCTGCAGGTAGAAATGTAAAAAACATACTGTTATGTAATGCTGACATTAGAACATTGCTAATGTCAGTCAGCTACATAACAGTAATTCTGATGGTAGAAACCCTTTAAATCCTCTACCTGGCTCTGGGATTGGATGCTAAGCCAGTAACCTGATGGTCTCTGCATCCAGGCTTATAGAAAGTTTTATCAGCTGGGGCTTGGTAAGTATAGTAACCCTCCTAGAACAGCCATGTACTGGATCCTGGCTAGGTATGTTCCTGACAGCATGTCATTTTAATCAAAAGCATGGACTTTCATATTCACTGACAGATGAGGTTTTTACTACTTGCAGAGATAAATAGAAGTAGATGGCAGTGAAAGGCTATGGCTCCCTCAAACAGAAATGAATACAACATAAGAGAAGTCCATCAGTGACTCTAAAATAATGTTAGATCATGCAGATCTCTGCTGATCAGACATTGTCACCAAGACCCACACAGGGCTAGGCAGTGACCTAAAGGCATGACTTTCCAAAAACAACACACTGGGATTTAAGAATAAGTATATAGTTACATAGTTAATATGGTTGAAAAAAGGTAGTCCATCAAGGGATGGGTGGGGATGTGAATTTTAGGAAAGAGGAGTGAGATCAAGACTTCTATACACTTTCATAAGCATTAATGTTATTTAATTTTAAGAATTCATCGAAGCCTTTTTTTAAACAGCCCACTGTTCCTGCTGTGACCATCTCTTGAGGAAGTCTATTCCACAGATTCGCTGTTCTTACAGTAAAGAAGCTTGACACTTCTGGAGAATTAACTTTTTCTTCTCCAGTCGAAGCCAGTGCCCCCTTGTCTTTTGAGGAGATTTTAGATGGAACAGATTTTCACCATATTTTTTGTACGGCCCATTTATATATTTGTATAGGTTAATCAAGTCCCCCCTTAGACATCTCTTCTCAAGACTAAATAAATGCAATTCTTTAAATTTTAACTCATAAGGGTACTTTCACACTTGCGATGTTGGATTCTGGCAGGCAGTTCTGTCGCCCCAACTGCCTCCCGGATCCGGCAATCTGTATGCTGCGGTATTTTCTCCGTCCAAAAACCATACAATGACTGAACTGAAGACATCTTGATGCATACTGAATGGATTGCTCTCCATAAAACTAATCAGTTTTTTTCCGGTATTGAGCCCCTAGGACGGAACTCAATACCGGAAAAGTTTAACGCAAGTGTGAAAGTACCCTAACTAAGACCCTCCATGCCCCTTATCAGTTTCTCTCTTCTGTACTTTTTACAGCTCCAGGGCATCCTTTCTATGTACTGATGCCCAGAACTGAACTGCATATTTCAGATGAGGCACACCAAAGCTTTGTAAAGTGGTAATATTACATCCTTGTCTCGCCAGAGTATGTGTATGTTTTTATTGACTTAAACGAAATTCAATTGTGATCTTTCTCTCACTTGTCTCATTACAGTAGCTATGCACAACTGCTATAGAACTCAAGGTGACCATACACATAAGAGCAGAACTTAGTTTCATCAGAACTGACCTGATATCTGATGGGTACGGGGTATGCCCTCTCTGCCCTTTTCTCACAGAAGATAGCCACTGCCAGATGTGTCAGTCAGTGGCAAATCCCCCTCTTCTTATTGAAAACTCATGCAGTCTTTAACAAATCCAGCATACGTATGTATAGGAAGTCAGTAGGAATAGCAGTTGCCCATGCCAGAGTTGATAGCTTTCGAAGGTGTATAGGTTCCTTAACAGTTTTAAAGCCGTATTTATATGTCATCCAAATTTTTCCTTGAATCTGAGTTACTCTAATGATGTGGACTCTTGACAGTGAGGTGAATGCATTTGCTACCCAAGAAGATATCACCTGTTGGGAATCAATTCAATCAGTTTTAATAGAACTTCAGGTGACACTTAAAATTAGGGAGCTTGAGGTATACCCATCTAACAGGGATATTGGAAACTGTGAGTAATAATAAAGCAAGTCAAACAGAAACCAGGGTGCCAAGCAGACTGAATTATCCAGAATGTTATTAGAGCACTTTAATTGCTATTATTTCCAGGAAGAGAAACTCCACATTTCTTCTCATTGTTTTATTGAGACTCGTATGTCAAACCAAAAACTCTTTGACGCGTCTCCCGCACCATGTCATTCTTTCGAGCGAAGAACTGTAACATCCTAACACTTACTCCATCCAATATGTCTAATATGTCCCATTTCATGAAGAATTCTCTCTAGATCCAACAGGTTAACAGCCGCAAGAATAATAATAAAGAGAAACTCGTTCAAAAACTTAATGATTTATTTTATAGTTTCATTATCAGGGGTCGCATTACTCAACGGCATTTCAAACATGTCATTTGCACAAACTGTGGTAATTAAAATTTATAACATACTTTGCGGGCAGCATATGAATCTTTTAGTCTGCACTCGGCTGTCGCATAAACAGTGTAATTTCGACTGCAATTCTCCCTTTATTGGTTCTCATTTGTGATTTAATAGCCATCAATGACTGTGCTGTAAAGAATAAATTAACCATCCGTAAACCTGATGATGACAGGGACAGTCAAAAATACTTAAACTGCTTGCAGCAGATCACATTTATCGTGTTCGAAGAGAAAAAAGTCTAGAGGCTCAGTGGTTGGATATTGCTTTGCGTGTTAACCTCTTCAAACACCCACCATCCCCAAAGATTACAAAAGTTATAAAAACTTTTTTAGGGGCCCATGGACCTCAGCACTAATGATTATAATAAACCATTCATTTAATATCTATCAATACTAAAGATTACAGGTAATATATAAAATATCATATATCTATAAAAACACAAGAAGAACCAAAAATACATCATCCATTAAAGTAGGAGCCATAAACTGACAATGGCATCAAATCTAAAGAATAATTTTATTTCCCAGTGTTTGTATAGCACCAACATATTCCACAGTGCTGTACTGGAAAGTATTTCCATTCACATCAGTCCACTAGGATCAATGTCATAGGAAGCCTATCCTATCAATATGTTTTTGGAGGGTGAGAGAAAACATATGCAGTCAAGGGTAGAACATACAGATTTGATACAGGTGTGACCATTGGTTCAATTCAAGTCCAGGCTGTAAGATAACAGTGCTAACCACTGAGCTTTAGTGAACGCAGTCAGTAGATGAGTATTCATGGGTAGACTGTTTATCCTTAAAGGGAACCTGTTGTATTAAACATTACATCTCGTCTGCACGCAGCATGTTGTGAAGCAGTAGGAGCTGAGCAGATTCATATATAGTTGTGGGGGGGGGAGTATAACTTTTATTTAAATCTCTGCTCCTTCTACTTCCAATGGTCGGTCCTATTCAGGGATTAACAACCTTCCCTGCATGATTGTGCATACAGAGATAGCTGTCAGCCACTTAGTAGGACCACCTATTGAACTCCTAAACATATAATGAGTACGGAATGAACAAAACTAAAATTTTGCTTAATCTTTTCCAAGAAAACTATGCATAAATCTGCTCAGCTCCTCCTGCTCTGTGACAAGCTTCCCACAAATTGGACTGCAAGTACAGCTTGCAACCGTAGATTTCCTTTAATGACATCAGTCATAGACAGCAAGTCACGTGGTTACCTGATCAGACATTGATAGCCAGACAATATTTGCACAACTCTCAGTCTCTGACTCCGATAGAACTTACACGCTTTGGACCGTGTGTCCCAACTTGTGTCTTCTTAAAGGGGTTGTTCAGGTTCAGAGTTGAACCTGGACATATTCCCATTTTCACTTCTTCGGCCCCTCTGACATAGGCATTGGAGCATTTCATGCTCCAATGCTCTCCCTTGCCCTGCGCTGGATTGCGCAGGGCAAGGGCTTGTTTGTTTATATTTTCACACTGCTAGGCAAAGGCTTCCTCCTAACAGTGTTGCCAGTGATGTCACCGGCACTGATGGGTGGGCTTTAGTGCTGTCCTAGCCATTTTACAGGCCAGGGCAATGCTAAAGTCTGCCCATCAGTGCCAGTGACGTCATCCGGCTCACTGCCAGGTGGAAGCCTTTGCCCTGCACGATTTAGTGCAGAGCAAAGGAGAGCATTGGAGCATAAAATGCTCCGATGCTCATATCAGGGGGCTGCCTGGGTGAAAATGGGGATATGTCTGGGTTCAACTCTGAACCTAGACAACCCCTTTAAATTTACAATTTTACATGTCTATGTTTTTTTTTAAATTAAAACTAGTTGACATCACTAAGGCCTTCATGACTATGCATTTAGACCAATGGGGCAGATTTACTATTGAAAATGCGTCAGAATACTGGTGTACTTTGTGCCTAAAAATTGTGCACTTGCCTTACACCACTATTATTATGCATTTTCTACAGTTTTAGGCACTTTTTAGTGGACAAGTAGAAAGGGGAATGTCACGACCTATGGTGTGCACTGTGACATTTTCCCTTCACCTGCGGTTCTCTGCGGCAACGTGTTGTTTGTGTGCATGTGGTGGCAGTGTCTTGGCCTTCTGGCTGATTCCCAGGACATGGTTGCCACGCATGCCGTTCCCGGCCGTAACAGGTGGAGTGTGAAGTTTATGTAGGATGCTATGAAGATGTTTCTATGGTCTCTTTGTGTTTATTGCAGCTATGGTTTCCTGGGTTCCTGTGTGATGTGTGGTGTGTGCTGTGTCCGTTTGTTTTGTTGTGGAAAGCAGCACTTGTACATGGGTTCCAGGCTGTGTGTCTGTGGCATGTAGGTGTGGTACTTGTTTCACTTAGCTGCCATTGCCATATGCTGTATCCCCTTTCCTTGCAGCTTGGCCAGTGAGACTCCTGTTCGTCTGTATCTAGGAGGAACAGGTCGTCTTACCCTGCTCCTAGTCCAGGGCTACCCTGAGGGCTAGTAGGGACCCTAGGTTACGGAGTATGAGCCCTCCTACCATCAGGGTTGGCTCATACAGCTAGGAGTCAGGGCCAGAATTAGGGATGTGATAGGAGGTGACCTGCTTCCTGATTCCTGTCCTGGCCTAGCAGCTACCAATCTCTTCTGTCATCGCACGGCTGAGGGTTTCCCCCATCCTCAGCCGTGACAGGGAAGCACTTGAAATGTGCCATCTCGCACCAAAAAATCCATCAAAACGTTGGAATTTTTTATATTTCCTAAGTGTACAAATAGGTGGCATAAAGTTAGACTAGACAGTCCAAAGATTCACCAGATTCGTCATCCAGCAATGGCACTGTGATGAATTTGACGCATATTAAGATTGGCTAAAGGGTTAATGTATTAGCATGCAACTGTTTGCCCTCTTTTCTTTGGAGTGTCTATCATGGGTTGCCTATATTTTCTTTTGCAACAAAATTACTAAATCTTATAGGCCAATTGTTAGATTTGTCACACAGAAGGATTTTTCAGTCTACAATCTAACCCCATTTATTATAGAAGTTTTCGACAATCTGTACCCCATCAAGGACCTGAGTACACTTGTGACTTTTTGGGTTGACTTGCAATTTTATGATCAAAAAGTCTTAATGATAAATCTGACTAAAAATGAAACCCCAGCTACAAAACATCTATCAAACCTTTAGTCTATGCAATTTGCTGGGCATGGTGCAAATCCCCCCAAAAATGACAGCATGGTGGCTCACTGGTTAGCACTGGTGCCTTGCAGCACTGGGGTCCTGGGTTCAAATCTGACAAAGGACAACATGGAGTCTGTATGTTCTCCCCATGTCTGTGTAACAGCGGCTGTTGTGCGCCGCTGTTCCCCTGCTTACTGCTATGGTCCCCGGTGCCGTGTTCAGCAGTGATCTGCTGCGAGTGCTTCCCATTCACCGCTGCAGTCCTGGGCTCTGTCTGTGTAGGTACTTTTGTTCTGGGATCCGCTCCACAGTTTCCTCTCAGCCCTGGCCACAGCATGTCAAGATCCTTGTGTCCTGCTAAGGTTTCTGTTATCTGCTTGTATTACTGTGTTCCTGACTCGTACTTGTGTTCCTGGACTCTGCTACCTGTTTGATCCCTGCCTGCTTGCCTTGACTCTCCTGTTGCCTGACCTGTACCTGTGCCACCTGCCCTCACCTATTGCCTATCGGACTTTGCCTCTGCCTCAACCTTTGGTCCTGCGCTGTTGCTCCTAGTTATGACTCAGCCTGCTGACCACTCATGTACCTCTGGTACCTTTCTCAGGTACCTCCTGGTCCGCTAGGACCAGATGCCTCGTGCGCCTATCCTCCTCAAGAGGTAGCGACCTGGTGTTTCCCTTGGGAAAGTCTATCCCCACCATCAGGGGTACTGTGAAGATCGAGGGGTTCACTTAGACAACGCCCATAGAGGAGGTAGGACCCTGATTCGTGACAGTCTGTGTGGGTTTCATCCGGGTTCTTCGGTTTCCTCCAACACTGCAAAGACATATTGAGAGGGAACTTAGATTGTGAGCCCCATTGGGGGCAGGGAGTGATGATAATGTCTGTAAAGTTCTGCAGAATATATCAGCGCTATATAAGTGAGTAAAATAAATGACACAAATGCATCATAAATTAGGTTCAATTGCCCACTCCACTGACAGAATGGCCAAAATCACTTCACTATTCTTGCACAGCACACTTGATACATTGCCCCCTAAGTTTACAACTTCTCAGTGTTATACATTATTAGTAAATCTGCCCCATTGGGTCTCTTGTGTGCTTAAGAAATGTGACAACCATTGATTTGCGTAGAATCCTCATCTAACACATGTAAATGTCTACTTTAGTATCTTCTTATTTTTTGTTGTCATCATTGCAGATTAGCACCTGGCTGGCTCCATATGCTGTTGGCTGTTGCTTGACATCTGATAATTGTGTCAGAGCTTGGGATCTCCAAAGGACCCTATGGTACTCTACCACGTCTACAGATCCTACATAATCAGATGTGGCAGCAGCTGTGACATTGCAGGCTTCCTTGGATACTGTATAAAACAGGGATACCCAACCTGCAGCCCTCTAGCTGTTGCCAAACTACAATTCCCAGCATGCCTGGAAAGCCTACAGCTATTAGGGCATGCTGGGAATTATAGTGCAACAGCTGGAGGGCCGCAGGTTGAGCATCCCTGGTATAAAACATATAATTAAGGGCTCTTTCACACCTGCGTTATTGTCTTCCGGCATAGAGTTCCGTCGTCGGGGCTCTATGCCGGAAGAATCCTGATCAGGATTATCCTAATGCATTCTGAATGGAGTGAAATCCGTTCAGGATGCATCAGGATGTCTTCAGTTCCGGAACGGAACGTTTTTTGGCCGGAGAAAATACCGCAGCATGCTGCGCTTTTTGCTCTGGCCAAAAAAACTGAAGACTTGCCGCAAGGCCGGATCCGGAATGAATGCCCAGTAAAAGGCATTGATCCGGATCCGGCCTTAAGCTAAACGTCGTTTCGGCGCATTGCCGGATACGACGTTTAGCTTTTATAGAGTGGTTACCATGGCTGCCGGGACGCTAAAGTCCTGGCAGCCATGGTAAAGTGTAGCTGGGAGCGGGGGAGCAGCATACTTACCGTCCGTGCGGCTCCCGGGGCGCTCCAGAGTGACGTCAGGGCGCCCCAGGCGCATGGATGACGTGATCGCATGGCACGTCATCCATGCGCATGGGGCGCTCTGACGTCACTCTGGAGCGCCCCGGGAGCCGCACGGATGGTAAGTATACCGCTCCCCCGCTCCCCGCTCCTACTATGGCAACCAGGACTTTAATAGCGTCCTGGCTGCCATAGTAACACTGAAAGCATTTTGAAGACGTCTTCAAATGCTTTCAGTACACTTGCGTTTTTTCGGATCCGGCATGTAATTCCGGCAAGTGGAGTACACGCCGGATCCGGACAACGCAAGTGTGAAAGAGGCCTAATTAAAGTGTGAAAAATCCTTCCTTCATTTTATACGTATCTTCTTAACTTTATCTTGGACTTTTTCTGTCACTACACTCTCTATTTTACCAATCCTGTTTTGTTGCTAAATATATATGTTGGTGGTCCTGTTTACCCCCCCCCCCCCCCATATGCTATACTGGCTTAGTATTCAAAGCCATAAAAATTTATCACACCCCATACTCGTTAACCACTTCACATGCGGGCCATTTTCCCCCTTCCTGACCAGGCCTAATTTTGCAATTCTGACATATCTCACTTTATGTGGTAATAACTTTGGAATGCTTTTACTGATCCAAGCCATTCACATATTGTTTTCTCATGACACATTGTACTTCATGATAGTCATAAATTTAAGTCAATATATTTCACCTTTATTTATGAAAAAATCCCAAATTTACCCAAAATTTTAAAAAAATAGCAATTTTCAAAATTTCTATTTCTCTGCTTTTAAAACAGAAAGTGATACCTCATACAATATTTATTACTTAACATTCCCCATATGTCTACTTTATGTTGGCATCATTTTGGAAATGTAATTTTATTTTTTAGGACATTAGAAGGCTTAGAAGTTTAGAAGCAATCCTTAAATTTTTAAGGAAATTGACAAAACCCACTTTCTAAGGACCAGTTTAGGTCTGAAGTCACTTTGTGGGGCTTACATAGTGGATACCCCCATAAATGACACCATTGTAGAAACTACACCCCTCAAGTTACTTAAAACTGATTTTACAAACTTTGTTAACCCTTTAGGCGTTAAATTTCACTTTTTGGGCAGATTTTCCATTTGAATCAATTTTTTCTTTAACACATCGAGGGTTAACAGCCAAACAAAACTCAATATTTATTACCCAGATTTTGCGGTTTACATAAACACCCCACATGTGGTCATAAACTGCTGTATGGGCACATGGCAGGGCACAGAAGAAAAGGAGCACCACATGGTTTTTGGAAGGCAGATTTACCTGAACTGTTTTTTAGATGCCATGCCCATTTGAAGCCCCTCTGATGCACCCTTACAGTAGAAACTCCCAAAAATTGACCCCATTTTGGAAACTAGGGGATAAGGTGCCAGTTTTATTGGAACTATTTTGGGTAAATATGATTTTTTAAACATTTATTATAACACTTTATGGGGCAAGGTGACCAAAAAATTTGTTGTTTTAGCACTGTTTTTATTTATTTATTTTTACAGTGTTCATCTGAGGTGTTAGGTCATGTGACATTTTATAGAGCAGGTAGTTATGGACATGGCGATACCTAATATGTATACTTTTTCTTATTTATTTAACTTTTACACAATAATAGCATTTTTGAAACCAAAAAATAATGTTTTAATGTGTCCATGTTCTGAAAGCTATAGTTTTTTAATTTTCTGAGTGATTTTCTTATGTAGGGGCTCATTTTTTGCAGAATGAGGTGACAGCTTTATTGGTACCATTTTGTGGGACATATGCCTTTTTGATCACTTGGTGTTGCACTTTTTGTGATAGAAGGTGACAAAAATGGCTTTTTTTGACAAAGTTTAGATTTTGTTTGCGGTGTTCACCCAAGGGGTTAGGTCATGTGATATTTTTAAAGAGCTGGTTGTAACGGATTCAGCGATACCTAATATATATATATATATATATATATATATATATACTAAAAAATTGCGCTTTTTTTGTAACATAGTACATAAGACCGAAAAAAGACATCTATCCATTCAGTTCTGCATCCTGCAAGTTGATCCAGAGGAAGTAAAAAAAAAAAAAAAAACTGTGAGGTAGAAGCCAATTTTCCTCACTTTAGGGGCATAAAAAATTCCTTCCCGACTCCAATCAGGCAATCAGATAACTCCCTGGATCAACGACCCCTCTCTAGCAGCTATAGCCTGTAATATTATTACACTCCAGAAATACATCCAGGCCCCTCTTGAATTCCTTTATTATACTCACCATCACCACCTCCTCAGGCAGAGAGTTCCATAGTCTCACTGCTCTTACCGTAAAGAATCCTCCTCTATGTTTGTGTACAAACCTTCTTTCCTTCAGACGCAGAGGATGTCCCCTCGTCACAGTCACCGTCCTGGGGATAAATAGATGATGGGATAGATCTCTGTACTGACCCCTGATATATTTATAAATAGTAATTAGATCTCCCCTCAGTCGTCTTTTTTCTAAAGTGAATAACCCTAATTTTGATAATCTTTCGGGTACTGTAGTTGCCCCATTCCAGTTATTACTTTAGTTGCCCTCCTCTGGACCCTCTCCAGCTCTGCTATGTCTGTCTTGTTCACAGAAGCCCAGAACTGTACACAGTACTCCATGTGTGGTCTGACTAGCAATTTGTAAAGTGGTAGGACTATGTTCTCATCACGGGCATCTATGCCCCTTTTGATGCAACCCATTATCTTATTGGCCTTGGCAGAAGCTGCCTGAGACTGGTTTTTGCAGCTTAGTTTTACGCAGTTTTTTTTTTTTTATGGTGTTTATCGGACTGGGTGGATGATGTGATATATTTATAGAGCCGACAGTCACGGACGCGGCAATACCAAATAGAGTATGTCTATTTTATAAAAAAAAATCTATTTTTAACATTTTTTTTTAATTCCTTACTTGGGGATTGATTTATTCATTATTTTTTCCTGTTTTTTTTTTTTTTGTTTTTTTTTTTTACACTTTTAGTCCCCCAAAAGGTCATACAAGACCTCTGGGGGGGACAGTTAACTTCACTTTTTTTTTTTTTTCACCATTGATTTCGGCTGTAACTGGGGCTGACATAGTAGCTCCAGTTACAGTGGAAACACACCCCCCAGAGAGGCTGTACAGCGGTATACTGCGCTGTACAGCCTCAGTGCAGGGCTGTTCGAGGTCTGTGAAAGACTCGACAGCTCCTGCACTCTCCGGCCCCGGCGGTCACATGAATGCCGGGCCGGAACAGGAAGTGCATAGCGCTGCCTGCTCTGTATACACAGCGCTCGGTATACGCAGCGATCTAGAAGACAGGGACACCTGGGAACTGTCCCTGCCTTCTATAAGGGTTGCCTTGCTGTCACTGGCAACCCGATCTGCAGCTGCACTATTAGCGTGTAGCTGCGATCTCTGAATGGACGTTCCAGAACGTCTATTCAGACATATAGATGTTTTTAGTCAACGTCCGGACGGGAGGTGGTTAATTCTATCAATCACAAATCAACTTTTTTGTATTTTTACATGTGGTAGTTTTGAAAAGGGAGTGAGTTTAATTATGTTAAATAATTTTGCTTCAGAAATATTATTGAGACTTTTTTTTTAAAGTCTCCAACTTTTTTTTGTACCAGGGACCAGTTTCATGCAAAAGAATATGGGGTGGTAAATCACGCACATAACAAAAGACAGTAATTAACAATGCTATTTAGGCCCCCACTTAGTGACTTACAGGTGATGTCTCCTCTGGCTGGAGTCGTTTCTTTTTTTTTTCTCAGTTCTTCACGGATCACTCTGATGACTTTTTTCTGCACACCTGCAGTATTTAGTATTAATGCTCCTACTTAGCAATCATTCCCAATTAGGCCCCAGCAGACATAATCCCCCCCCCCCCTCAGTAGAGCCCTATGTACATATGATACCCCCCAGTAGTGCCTTTTTCACAAATAATGCCCCTAAGTTGCAGCCTCTTTACAGAAGAGCTTTCTTTACATAAAGTGCCCCCCATTAATGGCCTCTTTAAACATAGTGCCCTCCAGAAGTGGTCTCTTTAAATATGGCCCCCTTCTCCAGTAGTGCCTCTTTACATATAGTGCCCCCCAGTATATAATGCACCAACCCCTCCTCCTTAGTGCCTCCAGTAGTGTTCACAATTGAAAAAAATAAAATAAATGACGTCATCACCCCACCTGTGACTCGGCACCTTAGCACTGCCTCATAGGCCTGAGGCCTAGTGATCTTAAGCCTATAAGGCTAAACGGCACAGGAGCCCAATAGTTCCTGTCACTGCCGTTCAACTCTGGTGTATCCCACGGACCAGTGCCAGATGACCCACGGCCTGGTATTGGCCCGCAGCTCGGTGGTTAGGGACCGCTGTTGTAGACAACACTGTTAGTTTTAAAGAGGCACAAAATATAACAAACAACATGCAACATTTGATTAATTTGGTTCAAAGTATGCCAATGTAGATTCCTGAAAAAAGGACTTCAAATATTACCCTCATGATAAATTCCCCTGTACATGATTTGTCAAGGACATGGGAGAACAAATGGTCCTGTATTAATACTATTTTTAAGAATATTATACTGTTAGACTGGATTCAGATGTCCATAGTTAACATCAAGGGCCATTCACTAAAGAGTGGTATTTCATGTGCCATTCTTAATGAAAACAACATTGGAGGCAGATCCAACCAATTTATTAAGAGGCACATGGTTTTATCATCTGGGACACTGGTGGCATCTCGCTAGGATATGCCATCAATGTAAGATAGGTGTGGTTCCCAGAATGGGACTCCGAAAGAGAGTGCACCGCACATGCGCGGCATGCTCTCCATTTATTTGTATGGGAGTTCATAAAATAGCCGAGCGGGTCCTATTTTCAGACGTCCTGTAGAAATGAATAGAGACTTCACCATGCAAGTACGGCCACCACTCCATTCACTTCTATAGGACTGTCGGAAATAGCCAGAGCTTGACTATTTTCGGCAGTCCCATAGAAATGAATAGAAGGCAGCCGTACATGAGTGGTGCACTCTTGTTCACTTTGGGGACTTTTTTCTAGAGATAGGTGCCGGTCCCAGTGGTGGAACCCACACCTATCTGATATCCTAGTAATATGCTACCAATGTCTCAGACGAGACAACCCCTTTAACAATAATTGTTGTATCTTCTGCTGTCCGTGTGACTGAACTGAAATCTGCTCTCGTCATGAGCTGGAGTAGATTTCTGGTGTAATGTGCACTCGTTTTCTGGCACGTGTTGTTAAATGAGTCAGGCCACGGAATTCTTGCCGGCGACCTGCCTACTACAGCCTACGCAAAAAAATAAAGTGCCCAGGGTATTGTAAAAGCCAAAAAAAGTCCCACATTTTGTTCTCAAAATGGCACTTCCAACAAAATTGCAATGTTTCTACACGAGAAAACTGCTGTATTGCTATAATAAATTACCTCCATTGTCTGTATTGTTGCTGAAAAACTCAGACTATTTTTCAATAGGCAGTGAGGGCCATATGTTCATGTAGGACACAGGCCTGGTGACCGCTAGAGAAAATTGACCCCAAGTCTGTGTTCCGTGAGACACAGTCCAGAATGGTGCATGCCCACATCAAGTGTGAATTGCACTATTGATGTATATGGGTCTATAGACTGTCTATGAGCAAAGGATAGCACGCAGACGGGAAATATGACCATCTGAATTAGGCCTAGTACTGTGAAGTCTCTAACATATTTCATACGTATGTCTAAACATGACAGGTATGGATTCCAAAACTGTTTTGGTCCCTAGGGTGGGGAGTAGTGATCTCACTCTATGATTACCTATTGACAGAGTAGAAAGTCCAGTGTTTCCTTAGAAAATTTTATGTAGGTAATCTATGGTGCTACATACGCCGCATTGGGCAGAAGGGGGTTTGGGGCACCTTGAAGCCTTAGACATTGGTTGATGGTCGGAGAAGGACAATTATGATTAAGGGTGGGTTCACACTAGCGCTAGGGATTCTTTTATGGCTTTCCGTAATAACAGGGTTATAACGGAAAATAACGGAATGCCCAGACAGAATGCAAAACGGAAGCCTTTAAAAGGCATTCCGTTTGCTTTCCGTCCTAATAGAAGTCTATGGGAAAGCATAACGGATCCGTCTGGGTCCCGTTATGCAAGACGGAAAACAAAGTAGGACTTTGTTTTACGTCTTGCATAACGGGACCCAGATGGATCAGTTTTGATTCCCATAGAGTTCTATAAGGACGGAAAGCAAACGGAATGCCTTTTAATGGCTTCCGTTTTGCATTCCGTCATAATGCAAGTCTATGGGCAGAAGAACGGATCAGTCCTTCCGTCTTATGGATTCCGTTATTTTCCATTATAACCATGTTATAACGGAAAGCCATAATGGAATCCCTAACGCTGGCACACTGATACAAAAATAAAAAAAACTGCTTTTAGGGGCCAGACAGATGTTGTGGAGCAACATACTGTAGTACTATATGGAAATATAAGTATCATTTCAAAGAGAGGAGCATTTAGGGACCAAAGAGGATCAGTGATGAGCGGCAGGGGCAATATTCGAATTTGCAATATTTTGCGAATATTTGGGCGTTTATTTGCCATATATTGGAGAATTCGTAATCTCGTCATTATTTTCTTGATTGCGAAAATCGGCAATAGAAGAATTTGCAATAAAAGTTTGCGATCAACACTACTCCTAAAGTCAAAGATATTGCAGCCTTCTCATTGGCCCACAAGCAAGAAGCAGGGAGGGATCATGAGTACTGATTAAAAAAAACGATTACGAAGATATAGCACTATATTCTAGATATTCAGGAATTCTCGAAGTGCCAATATTCGCGATAAAAATTCGCGATTAGAATATTTTCGATCAACACCAAAGAGGATGAGAGGGAATTGGGCCAACAACAGAGGGGCATTTTGCAATTACAGTATGTCACTGCAATCTGCCCATGGAACATATTCTTTTTGCATCAGGTCATAGCTATCACTTCTCCCATTATCTTTGTTATTTCAAAAAGCTAACATATAGCGGCATCAAATAATCCATGGGTGCCATGATGTACATAATACCCGTCCTGCCCAACACTGTGCGTAATTAGCTTCTGGTTGCAATCCGTGCCAGTAATGAGTAACCGAGGTCAGATCGTGTATGCAGAGGGAATCTGTGAGCAAGTGACACCAAAATGACAATTATTAGGCAAGTTTCTCCCTTCGCTTCGTTCCTATTAGATTGATAAGCTAAACGCGCCGCTTGTATTATCACGCCTGACACTGCACAGAGCTAATAAACCAAATGGATTGTGTTTGTTACCCAGCTATTTCGAAAGCAGCGGGGTCAGATAAATTGGCCTCATAAATTCATTGTGACACACAGGATTACTACAGCTTTCTCAGGTCACCTTCTGAATGCAGCAGGAGCTGATGTATCGGACGCTGGCGTGTTATTAACGCTGCCTCCTTTTTGTTTTTGTTCTCTCTGTACATATCTGCAATACATCACAGTCACAGTTCTCGCTCTTTTGTTTTCAAAGCCTCATTTTTCTGCCTGGCATTGTGTCCTCCTGTAGCAGCCTAGAAGAGCAAACCCGTGAGAAGAGTTGTCATTACGGGAAGCTTTGCTTGGAATTATACAAGAACAAATGATATACGGATGTAGCAGGGTTAACACACATGCTTTATGAGACGTGGTATCTAAACTAAATGCAACTGAATGCGTTAAACAATTGCTTTTAAATGGCTTTTGTTTCAAGATAATGCGATGAGTTAAGAAATTTGAGTTAACAGTGTGTGTGTGTTACCCCTGCTACATCTGTATTTCATAATTCAGCTCTATTGCTAGCAAGTCAACATTTTAGAATATGTCCATATTGTGTAGCAGCCATTCTGTAGTTGTCCTTACTGTTTTGTCCCTTTTTTTAATTATACTTTATAGTAGATTATTTTTTACTTAAGGTATATTTTAGATTTATACATAGAGCTAAGTGATTACATACTGATTGCCCACAGCAACCACTAGAGCGAACTTAGGGGCTTGGAGCTTATACATTGAAAGGTGTGCAGTAGGCTCCTATACACTCCCAAGTGGTGGCCGTTTATTTCATTATCTATGCCCATGAAAGGGGTTGACAGCTTTGTACTATCAAAATGGAGCTCAGACTGTTATAAAGATATGTACTGAAATTGTTCAGCACATAATTTTGAACTTAAAGGGGTATTCCCATCACATACAATGGTGCCCCCATTGTATATGATGGGAATACCCCTTTAAGTTCAATAGGATATGCCCCCATTGTCTGATAGGTGCGGGTCCAGAGGTCCCAACGAGAATGGAGCTGGGAGAGCTGTGGCTGGAAGACCCTGGATTTCCTGTAGTCCATCCACCACCAAGCGCTGCTCCCTGCTGCTCCCATGGTAGTAAATAGAAGTGCACCACGCACGCGCTGCCCCTGCTCCCATTGATTTTTGTGGGGCAGACGGAAATAGCTGAGCCAGCACTCGGCTATTTTCACCAACCCTATAGAAATGAATGAAGGCTGGCTGTGCATGCTCAGTGTGCCCTCCGTTCATTTACCCAATCCGTTCTCATTGTAGGTGCGGGTCCCAGAGGTGGGACCCGCACCTATCAGACAATGGGGGCATATCCTAGCGATATGCCCCATTGTCTGAGATGGCAAAACCCTTTTAAAAGGGCTGTCTCAGATTTTTATGTTGATGGCCCATCCTTAGAATAGGTCATCAATATAAGATTTGCTGGCATCTGTCTGTGCTGTCCCAGTGAATGGTTTCTCAAACTAGAATTCATTTACATGCTTTCTTTGTTATATTTATTAACCACTATACTTAGAATATTTTGCTGCCATCTTGTGGTCATGGGTGTATTTGGTTTATGTAAGTTATCTATGGTAGTAATTTTATTATGATATTCATCTTGTAACTTTTCCTCTTATGTGAGCTCATATCCTGTTTTCTACCATCTTTTCCTGTTTTTCAGATATGCCTCACAGAGCTGGAGAAAGGATTTTCCTTTGACCTCTATAATTATTTTTGAAGGTATATTCAATAAATTATCTAAAGGCATATCCATTGCATCTCCCTCCCTGGAATTTAACATGCATCTGATATTGCTAGGGGAATGATTATAGCGAGTTCACTATCTTCCATTGCTTGTACAAGAGATTGCCACTCACACTCATGAGAGATTTTTTTCGCATATATAAGTGGCAGAATACTGACTCTGGACACTCTGACGATCAGCTGTTTGAAGAGACCATGGTGCTCTGGTGATCGCTGTGGCTTCTTTCTGAGCCAGTAACGTCATGCCCATTGGTCACATGGCTTAGGTGCAGCATAGTCATATTCAAGTGAATGAGGGTGAGCTTCAATGCCAAGCACAGCAACTTTACAATGGACAGTACTGTGCTTGGTAAGCTGCAAGGAGGCCTCCTCCAACGGCTGATGGGCTGGGGTGCCAAGTGTCGGACCCCTGACGTTCTGATATTGATGACCTATCCTGAGGATAGGTCATCTATAATAAACACCCATAAAACTTTAAAAATCACATTATATGCAAAGGCTGACATGTTGTTTTGAAGTCATGTTTCTTTGGCAAGATACACTTTACTTTATAAAGAAACAGCCTCCAAACAAACATTTGTAATGCATGGACCTTCCGGGTCCACCAGAGTATTAGACTGTGGTAAATGTGGGATGTCCATATGCCCTAATACGTTTTATGGGTAGGGACTGTGTTGACCAGAGCTTTTGAGTCCAATGCAACCATAAAAAAACATAATTTATTGATCAGAAAATGTGTCATACAAGCTTATATTAAAGGAAACCAGGAGAGAAGTGGAGAACCACAGTATTTAGGGCATCTTCAGAAAGTGTGTGCAGTGTTTCCAGAAGCTGGACTCTAGACCTCAACTTGTGGAAACTGTATCACAAAGAAGAAGCAAAACTTCAAACATAAATTGAAGTTGACCAGTGTTACAGAGCAATGTTTCTCCTTCTTTATGGTGCTGTCTCCAGGCTTGAAAATAGCTACATAGAAGAGTTAAAACTAGAGGTGAACAAATCAATTATAGAGCATATAAATCAGATTTGTTCACAAAAAAATGGTCTGGCGAATTAATCTGAACTCGCCCAAAAAGCAGCACCAACACCATTTTACAGTGAAAATTGGCGGGGAAAACGACAGGAAGGAAGAAGATGAAGGATCACATGACTCCAAGAGGGAGGGGAAAGGCTTGACCTGATTAGCTCAGAGCCTGACAGCCTGATCAGTCAATAAGGGGCAGGGTTCTGGCAGGTTCTTTTACTTAGAACTCTCAAAGTGTCATTCTGTGCACAGTTTACAAATTGAAAGCATGTGTTTGCTGTGTCTGCCAAAAATCAATTGCAGACATAAGTCAGTAATCTAGGTGGGATAGGGAGAGTATGGGGAGAGTGATATAATAAAGTAGATTCAGGGTTTTATCTTGGAAAGCATAGAAAATGAGGGACTGGTCACTCAGAGTTGTGTGCTGGACAGTTTCATAAAGCTGCTAGCAAGTTCCTGCTGCACTACAACCTGCAACAACCTCATTTGTTCTGTAAATGGACTGGACCAGCCATATCAGTTCATATGCTTATTGTTAGCACTTTTAGCATCCTTAGCATACATTCTGCTGCAAGGCTGAGCAAATGCCCCCTGTTTTTCCTAAAAACTAGTTTTTTTTTTTTTATCTACCATTTGTTACTGGCCATTTCAGTGCATTTCAGTAACATGTGATATTACTTCAAGATAACATGCAGTTATAGCGAACGTATTTTACTGCACTAACTGTATAAGTATACCAGTTTTAATTAACATGTTGTACTTCTTCACGGTACTATGCAAATACAGCAAATGCATGATTGTGTGTTGAGCAGGACCTGGGAGCCAGATTGGTGTGCTGAGGAGGAAGTGACATCTTAAGAGGAGGGTAGTAGCTGCATCAAGGGCAATAAAGAGCTGATGAATCTGCTGGATAAAAATAAGCAATGGGCCCTCCAACACAGAGGCCCAAGGGTCCTATTGGAGTATGTGAGGCTGCATCACCAGATCCTGTGGGAAAATAGAATTGGCCGCTAGCTATCGGAACAAGAGTGTCCTCCTTCTCCCGGTCTCCTTTGCGACAGCCAGGCAGTACAGTGTCCTTGTCATCTTCATCATAAGTTAATGCTTCTCCAGCTAAGACTACTCATCCTCCTCCTACTATGCTATATCATCAGCCATCGATAATGGAATGTGGGGCCAGGAAACACATTCAAGCTTAACTCTCATCTGGCCAACTTGCAAGTTGAAGATACCTAGCTGGCATTATTTCACCAAAAAATCCATCCCTGTCTTGTACTGTCCTGTGCCAGCAAATGTAGGCTGCTCATTGCAATTGTCGCTGTGCAGTAAGGTGCATGCCACTGTGAACCTTTGGTGAATGTGTTATAGGGAGGGACAGTACATTTTTTTCACAGCCCACTAAGTCAATGTTTTTCTCATGGAGGCAGCACTGCAGCAAGAAAGTCAAGTCCTATTGACCTCCACATTTGTGTCCATCTGGTTCCCATACCAGGCGCTTTTCCGCCTCCTCCATTTTCTCTTCAATAAACATCCTTCCATCCCCAACAGAAGCAGAGCAGAACATTGGTTTCACTCCCCTTCCCTCCTGCCTTATGTGTAAACTGAACTTTTGCCATGTTGCGTCAGAGCTTAGAGAGCCTGGGAGAGAGTAGCCACATAACCAATCACTTGCTTAAATGCCAGTAAGCAGCAAAACATTCTACTGGCTGTCTCCCCACCAGCCCCAACCAGGCAAGGTGGTCAACAACTATGACAGGAACATGGTGGCCGTGCTGCATTTGGGGGAAATAACTCATGCTCATTGTATGGTGTATGTGATAAATTTAGTGGTGCAACACCTTCTGTAAAAGTACCGTGGCTTTCAGAAGGTGCTGTCCATGACCAGTAGACTGTCCCTGTATTTCAACCATTATTATGTGGCAAGGAATGTCCGCCCTCTATTGCACCACTTGATCTGCAACATTCCAACTCCCTGGAATTCCACCTTGCATATGCTGGAGCATCTGTATGGGCAGAGTAAAGCAGTGAATTATTTCATCATGTACCAGATCAGGCTTGGACTGGCCCACAGGGTACAGGTATATCCCCTGGTGGCCCTCTGAGCAAGGTGGGCCCCTAGTCTCCTACCTCCTGCACAAGTGGCACATAACACAGTAGACTTACTGCACTACATGCATATACTGTATTTAATGTACAGCCCCTCAACCAGCCTATGTTCATATAAAAAACTTGATAGATTATTAAAGAAACTCCCCAGTTTTATTATTATAGATACGATCAGATAGCTGAGATTACTTCTAGGTATAGAGGAAAGCTAGACAGTATCCTCTTTTCCCCAGGACCTACCTCTCAAAGTTGCAGGGACCCCCATATTCAATCATCTGGTAGCATCTTGCTGCTGTGTGAATAGGTAATATTTGAATGTATCCGTACAGTGGGCCACCAAAATAAATTTTACAGGGGGCCCTAGGCACCCCAGTCCGACACTGTACCAGACTACCTCATCAGGGAGCATGTGTTCTTTTGAGGTCAGGCAGTGGCAGTGTCACCGCCAGTTCTGTGAGAAGGTCTGGCAGACGTTCTTGTCTACCTCTCGTATGACGTTCTTTGTTTTGGTTTCACTTTGTCATCTCCTTTCCTTCTGCCAGGTGTCACTTATTTAGACTAATTGTTTTCCTTTATATTCCCTCCCATACTTCCTCACTTTGCGGTTTATACTACTTCCTGGATGAAGTGTTCACTGCTGCAGGCTGCTGCTGCTGTTTGCTAAAGATAAGTCTTTTCCTTTTTTGTGTTTCCTTGCTGGCTGGATTCTAGGCGACCCTGACTCCGTCCCTATTAAGTGCAGGGAGCCGGTGGTCATGTCCCCTCACTATTATAGGGTTTTCAGGTGTCACACAGTCTTAGGTACGTGGGCATGCAATTGTCTACCATTGAGACCCTTGCATGTGCATAGCAGTCAGGGAGAGCTCTTGGGGTTTTATAGGGCTCACCTATATGCTCCTTAGTTTGGGATCAAGCCAGTAAGTTGCTTATTTATAAGTTCGAGCTATCTGCAACTTCATCCGTGACAGGCAGCTCCTCAGTAATGTGTGTCGTATACTCAGGCTCTTTGAAGAGGCCACCATCAACAATGTCATCCCCATGATATTTATCTTAGAACAGATTCTTATGCCCATGCAACAAAAGAGGGCAGAAGAAGAACAAATTTTGTATCCTGCTCACCACCTTGTAGCTGTTAGGGATCCACATGGGCAAAGTAGAAAGAAGGAAATGGAGGAGGAGAATGAGTTTGAGGAGCTTACCAATGGAGTTGGATGATTCGGTACTATACTGTATGGTGGTGTCACGGACGTTCCCATGGCAGGTACCAGGATATCGGAGAGACTAGCAACTCGTTGGTCAAATTGACAAGTTCACTGTGGATCTTATTGTCTCTGTGTTTTGGTGAATGCCACA
The DNA here is from genome assembly GCF_014858855.1 of Bufo gargarizans. NCBI lineage: Eukaryota > Metazoa > Chordata > Amphibia > Anura > Bufonidae > Bufo > Bufo gargarizans. The sequence continues at coordinate 100,022,117 of NC_058081.1, forward strand.
CCCTTTGCTTCAGGTGTTGCTTGTTGGTAATTTACTTTTCCCATAAGTAGCCGCTTCTTACTCTTGGAGGTGCAGTTTATAGATTTTCTTCCTGCCTGCTAACTAGCTGGTCAGTTGTAGTCTGTGGTGCTTCTGGAGTTGCCAGTTTTCTACTTTCAGATAAGTCTTGTCTTTTCTTATTGTTTTGTGTTTGTTATATTCCCTGTTGTTTGTATCTGGGCCTGAGACAGAGGCTTCCATTCGTCCATCTGGGAGGAATGGGTTGTCTTTGGTCCTAACCTTATTCCAGGGCCTTATAGGGATATAAGGGCCTAGGTATACTGCATATGAATATTCCTACCTTGAAGTTATATTCATATTGATAGGTAGTTAGGGCCCAGATTAGGGTTGTTTAGGAGGTGACCTGTTTCTTCCCTAGTTTCCAGGCCTAGTTACTGTTCCCCTTCCCTCCTGTGTTTAGTGTGGAGTTGTTCCCCCACACTGATCGTGACAGGTGGCTATTGCTGCTGTCACCACTACCACCATTACCCCTACACGGCCCCTTAGCTTGTTCTCCTTTTTGTTTGGAGCATAGCAAGCAAGGCCCAAAAATCATTACAAAGAAACTGAATTAACAAGGGGAACTATTTCCTCTATAAAGTAGTGGGCTGAGAGTACCTTCAGCTTTAGGAGAGAACAACTTAATGTCTGTCGAAACTGTCACTGTAGAGATGTAAGAAGGATCAGAACACCTATATCCCTGGTAGAGGTCAGCTTTGGGAGTTCTGTGGAGTAAGTAGATATTGCAATATGATTTAGGCTGTATAATAACTTCAGAACCATGGAAAGCCAACTTTGGGAGACTAAGTGGCTTGTGTGTGATCTTCAGCCCTGCAGAAAGATGTAGTTAGGTCATGCTAGGTTGTGAGTGGCCTCAACATTGAAAAGAACTGTGACAAGGTTGAATAACTTTTGGCCTGTTATTGACCTTTTATTCCAGTCCTTTTGAACTAGTAGACTGGTGGGATTTAGAAGGTAAGTATTAGGCTAATGGGTTCATACTGTAGTTGTAAAGCCAAGTATTTACAGCATTTCCTTCCACCCGAGTTAGTAGGACTTCAAGTGTTGCATGTTATGTTGCTAGCTGAAGCTAACTTATGATAAGAAAAAGTTATTCTCTGTGACTTTAACACTGAGTTATGAGAAGCGGAAGTTAACTAATATGAATATTGTTCAATTTGTACTGTTTTATCATTTGTTGAAAGCAAGCATTAAGATTATTGAAGAATGAGTTCTACCAGGTGCAAGTTTACTGAACTACGGCATCAAGAGTCACTACAAGCAAAAAGCTTATCTATGCCATTTGAAAAGTATTATAAACATAAAGCTTACTATGCCTCTTATTGTTAAGTAAAACCATCAAGTGCATTGGGCCATTGCAGTGGGGAAAAAAACATTTATTTTACCAACAATTTCTGTGATTTGTGACCAACCTCACCCACCTCTTACAGAAATCATTCTATGTAATGGAGTCTGATTTCAAATATATTCACATAAGGGGGAGAAATCTTGGTGTTGGAATGAAAACGATTAAATGAATAACTTTCAATGAAATTGCTCAATCATCATGTTATAGGCTTTTAAGAATTAGCATCATGGAAATATCCCTTTAGTAGCATTTGCCTTTTGATACAAGGGAAAGTGCTCAGTGTAAGTGAATCTTTAGGATAACACTGCTCCAGCAAAGAAGAACCCAGTTGTATAGATCATGACCTGTGCAGCCTACTGACGCTGTGCTGTCCTGGTGCAGCGCCCTGTGTGTGCCTGTTTCACTTTCAGGAAGCAGGTAGCATGTGTTTTTGATCTAAACTCAAAGAGGGAAAATTTGGCCTTTTCTCCTATATCTGCTGCTTTCTATTACATCTCTCTCAACCTTAATATGCAGGGACAGGTGCGATGGGCTTCAAAAGAGCGTAATCATATTTTAAATGGAAGCGAATCGCGCGCATTAGATGCAAATTACCCAAGTATAGAAGGACAATCACTATTGGTTAGGGACTGACACCTCTTCTCCCTGAGCTTTTCCCAAATGCCACAACTCGTTTACTTGCCCGCTGCAGAAAGCTTCTAATTATGAGGCGGCCGACTGCGACCTGCAGAGGAATATTGTATCCAGGCAGGTTCTCTATTTATCTTACTGATAATGTGCTTTACACCAGTACTGAAATTCATGGACCTATAGAGAGTAATGAGCCATTGCACAAAGAACTCACAGTCTAACTATTGGCATACACAACAGCATACCTGTTTCTCTGGTGCTATCTATATAGGTTTTATATCATTATTTTGTCTTACGAACTAAAATAATTCTGATTTCTTAATTCCTTTATCTAGAAAATATTTAATAATATTTTATATTCATTTCACCGATGATAAGAATATCTATGCTTACTTTCTACCATGCTGCCTTAGGAAAAAACATATATATATATTGACATGATAACAAAGCTGATACAGTACTGTGCAAATACTGCAAAGTAATAATGCTTTCAAAAATAGAAGTGTCAATAGTTTAAATTTAAATTTATTCTGCAGCAGGACAATGATCCCAAAAGTACTAACCATGTCATTAATAACTACCTTCAGTATAAAGAAGAACAAAAAGTCCTGGCAGTGATAATGTGGTTCCCACAGATCTTATTATTGAGTCTGTCTGGGATTACATGAAGAGACAGAAGGATTTGAGCAAACCTGCATCCACAGAAGATCTGGGGTGAGTTCTCCAAAATGTTTGGAACAACCTTCTTGCCGAGTTCCTATTAACACTTTTATTGTTTTTTAAAAGCATTCTTACTTTGCAGCATTTTTCTCGATCTGCCTAAATCTTTTGCACAGTACTGTGTATGTATATGGACAAACAAATACTTTAAAGAAATATGTTTGTCTTTATTTTTGTCCTATTATACATTAATTAAAAAATCCTATTAACCAAAGTTAATTTTCTTTTTTCAGTGCAAAACAAAATTATTATTATTATTTATTTTTAAAGCACCAGTCATTTCATGGTGCTGTATATATGAAATACAGACAATTGCACTAAGCTTGAACAAGACGAGTTACAAACTGGTACAAAAGGAGAGAGGGCCCTGCCCATGAAGGCTTACAATCTACAAGGTTTGGGGGAAGGACACAATAGGTGAGGGTAAAGCTGGTTATGGCAGTAAAGAGGCAGCAGGATCACTAGTTGTAGGCTTGTCTGAAGAGGTGGGTTTTCAGGTTTCTTTTGAAGGTTTCCACTGTAGGTGAGAGTCTGATATGTTGGGGTAGAGAGTTCCAGAGTATGGGGGAAGCACGGGAGAAATCTTGGAGGCAATTGTGGTAAGAGGTTGATACGAGGTGAGAAAGTAGCTCAGAGATGTATGGAGGGAACAGGTTGTGGACAGCCCTATATGTATTTGTTAGTATTTTAAACTGAATTCCCTGGGCAGTGTGGAACCAGTGAAGGGATTGGCAGAGAGGAGGGGCAGGAGAGTAACAGGGTGAGAGGTGAATTAGTCAGGCAGCAGAGTTGAAGGTAGATTGGAGGTGTGCGAGGGTGCTAGATGGAAGGCCACATAAGAAGATGTTACAGTAGTCTAGGCGAGAGATGACGAGGGCATGTACAAGCATTTTTGCGGACTCCTGTTTGAGAAATGCGCAGATGCAAGAGATATTTTAGAGTTGAAGGTGACTGGTGGTGGAAAAGCCTTGGATGTGCGGTTTGGACAGGGCAGAATCCAAGGTTACTCTAAGACAGCGGACTTGGTTGACCAGGGAGAGTTTGCAGCCATTGATCGTGATAGATAGGTTGTGATAGTTGAGCAAGATTGGGGAAAGATGATCAATTCACTTTTATCCATGTTAAGTTTTAAAAAGCAAGAAAAGAAGGAGGATACAGAAGATAGAATTTGTGGTAATATAGATAGTAAGGTGGTGATGTCTGGACCAGAGAGGTAAATTTTTCGTCAGCATAAAACTGATACTGAAAGCCATTGGACTCTATGAGCTGTCCCAAACCAAAGGTGTAGATTTAGAAGAGCAGGGGTCCCAGAAGAGAGCCTTGAGGGGACGCCAAGAGAGAGGGGATGAGATGAGGTGGTGTGAGAGTGGGAGACCCTAAATGTCCGGTCTGTGAGGTATGATGTGATCCAGGAGAGATCCAGGTCAGTGATGCCAAGAGATGAGAGAGTTTGTAACAGAAGGGAGTGGCCAATGGTGTCAAAAGCAGAGGACAGGTCATGGAGGAGGAGGACAGAGTAATGTTGATTGGTTTTGGAAGTGACTTTGGTAAGGGCAGCTTCAGTTGAGTGGTGGGGTCGGAAGCCAGATTATAGCCAAGTAGTTCAAGTAGCTTTGAGGTATATGAGAGAAGTGATATGGGGCAATAACTAGACAAAGAAGATTGGTCAAAGGAAGGCTTTTTGAGGATGGGTGTAATGGCAGCATGTTAAAAACCAGAGGGGAAAACACTGGTAGTTATTGATACGTTGAAGAGATAAGTTAGGGCTGGGATAAACACTGTGGTGAGGTTGGGGATGAATTGGTATGGGATTGGGTCAAGTGCACAGGTGGTGAAATGTGATCTGGAGAGTAGGTAGGAAAATATTTCCTCTGTAATGATGGAGAAGCAAGTTTTGGGGGAAGAAGACTGAGTAGTTGTGTAGAGTGGCTGTGGGTTCTGTGCGCTGACTCTTTCCCTGATGTTGTCAATCTTGTTTAAAGTATGTGGCAAAGTACTCAGCTGTTATGAGAGGTGAGGTTCGGAGCACTGGGGGATGGAGAAGAGAGATAAAAATGCTAAAAAGTTGTTTAGGGTTGTAAGACAGGGAATAGAAGCTTGTCTCAGTTCTTTTGTCAAGCTGGTGTGCCAGGGTTGTCTGTTGATTTTTTGGGCTTTGTTGTGTGTGGGGGGCAACTGAGTCCAGAGCTGTAGTTAGTGTGTTGTTATACAGTGTGGTGGAAGCCTCTGCACCCTGGAGGGATCCTACATATGGTAGAAAGTGGCAGAAGAGAGTCAGAAAGTCAAGATAATAATAATCTTTATATATATAGCACCAACATATTCCGCAGCGCTTTACAGTTCAGGGGTTCATGTACAAACAGTCATAAATAACATAGCAACAGACAAGTCAAAAATTACAACAAGAGGAATGAGGAGCTTACAATCTATGAGGAGATAGGGGTGACACAAAAGGTAAAAGTGCTTGTTTTGTACAGTGGTCCTGCCATCTTGGGAGAATAGGGGAGCAGATACGGATACCCTTTCTGACAAGCGGGAGGGCAGCAGAAGTGATGATGAGCGCTTCCATTGTGGAAGTGCTCATCTCTATATTAATCTGTATCGCCGTCCTTAAAACAGCGATACAGATGAATGGTGCGGCGGGGCAGGGGAGAGGCATCTCCCTTGCTTGTTCCTCTAATAGACTGCAGGCCTAGTGCGTGTAGCCTATCAGAGGCCGATGCAGGCTGGGTGCGATGACATCATCGCGCTGCCTGAGCCGTGCAGCGCAGGACACAGGCCGGAAGAGGCCTGCATTACATAACTGAAGCAGCATGGAGGTAAGTATGTGAGTTTATTGCTTTCATTATTTTTAGTATAGTATGGCAAGAAGGGGGTGGGGGGCCTATATACTGGCACATTATGGGGGAGCTCTATGCAGAAGGAGGGGAAGGAGCACTTTGGGGGCCCTATATACTGGCACATTATGGGGGCACTATGGAGAATGGGGGGAAGGAACACTTTGGGGGCCCTATATACTGGCGCATTATGGGGGGCACTATGGAGAAGGGGGAGAAGCACTATGGGGGCATCTACTGGGGGCCCTAAATACTGGCACACATTATGGAGGGCACTATAGAGAAGTGGGGGGAGTACTATGGGGGCCTCTACTGGGGGCCTTATATACTGACATGCATTATAGGGGGGCACTATGGAGAAGTGGGGGAGAAGAGCACTATGAGGGCATTATATAGGGGCATTAAATACTGACACCCATTTTGGTGCCACTATGGGGAAGGGAGGAGAGAAGCATTATGGGGGCCTCTATGTGGGGCAGTCTATAGGGGCATTTTATACTGGCACATTATGGAGGGCACTATGGGAATGGGGAAGGAGCACTATGGGGGCATTTTCTGGGGGCACTATATAGGAGTATTTTATACTGGAACAAATTATAAGTGCACTATGGGCACATAAGCTCAACTTTTGGCACTAAGTGTTTTTTGTAGTGGCACACAGTATGGGTCATTGGATCACATGAGGGCACTCTGGGGACATTGGCTCTACTGGGGGCACTAAGAGGAGGTATTTTTTTTTTACTGCCACACAACGGGTCATTTTTTGTACTGGCGCACATTATAAAGACAATTATTACTACCGGGGCATTATGGTGGGCTTTATTACAACTGGGGGACTATGGGAGCATTATTACTTGTGGGATACAATTACTGTACTACTAAATGCACTGTGGGAAATAAATAATTACTATTGTTGGGACTTTGGGAGCACTATTACTGTGGGGGCATCCTGGCACAGCATCAGCTTAGCACAGTTCTTCTTGGGGGACATTATGTATACACTATTAATGTCAAGGGCACTATTTGCTGGGTGCAGTTATTTTTTAAGGCATTGTGTTCCAATGATTATTGAAGAGGGCACTATCTGTGTGTAATTTGTATTTTCAGGGGGTTTACCTGTCTCTGCAGTATAGTTTTGAGGAGCACAGCTTCTCAGTATTGGGGGTGCATGATGAGTACAGCCTGTCGGAATTCACTGGATCCGGCACTGCTGGATGCAGACAGAATGCCCCCCTGCCCCATTAACTGTAATGGGGTATGGCAGAGATCTGGCCACAATCTGGCAAAAATGCAGAAAATCAGTGGGACACAAACCACTGCATGTTGTGGTTTGTGTCCAGCTGATTCCTTGCATTTTCTGCTGGATTAGGTGGCCGGACCGTACTGCCATGTTTTGTATTGCTGTATGTAATGTTAGTATAGAATAGGTTAGGTTGAGAATTTGGCATGGGGGGTGGGAGGCCCAGGCACATTCTTTGCACAGGGGCCCGCTGCTGTCTGTGTCTGCCCCTGCGCTGCAGAGCGGGAGAAGTCTTGGAGCCGGGGGTGAGAGGTTCGGCATATGGTGGAAGTCAGTTGTAATAAGTCATTGGCTGAACGGAGAGCATGGGTTGGGTGGTAGAAAGAGGCGAGGAAACAGATTTAGGGAGGTGCAGCACTGTGGAGAGCTTTGTGGGTGAGGACGAGCAGTTAAAATTGGATTTTAGAAACCAGTGAAGAGAAGGTGAGTAGGTTGTGATCAGATAGGGGAAGAGGTAAGTTAGAATGGTTGGATAGGGAGCAGAGGCAGGTAAAGATAAGATCCACAGTGTGACCATATCTGTGGGTGGGAGTGGAGGACCACTATGAAAGGCTGAAGGAAGAGAGTGCTAGAAACTTATAGGCAGCTGAGTAGCAAGTGCCAATGGGGATGTTTAAGTTACCCATGATGATAGTGGGGATGTCAGCAGAAAGAAAGTGTAGGAGCCAAGTGTTGAAGTGGTCAAGAAAGATGGTGGCTGGGCCTGGGCGGCCACAAATGGTCAAATTGAATTACTTGGTATAAGCTACATGAATGTGTTATGCTCAAGAATAGTATATCATATGGATACTTCTGCAAAAATGCTGATCCAGTTGACATAATTTGTACTATGGAAATTACCCTTTTGCTTACATGATAATGCCTATATCTTTCCTTGAGAGGCAGACATTTGAGCTCTTTTGGAGAACCCTGAGAAAACATCCATAGTGTTTTTCCTGTAGACTACAACAACATTAAGAACAAAGTATCAAGACCAGGATGATAGTAACATATTTGAGGAACAAGAAGAGATTCTACATGCTCATAAAAGAAGTGTGACACATAATAATACAATTTAAAAAAATCTAGTTACATTTTTCAAATTCTAAAAATAATTACGGTAATTTACAAGTGAAATTGACAAGTCATTAATATATTCTAATATTTAAGATTTCTGCTCTTGAGAACTGCAATTAAAACTGCTTAGACGCAAAATCGTGAGATGCCTTATTGCAGAATGTAATCTGGAGACAGGAGCCCGAGTCACTAAAATGCTTAAGTTATCTGAATCACAGGACAAATGAGAGCTGACAGATCAGTCTCACAAGGCCTAGTTCAGTAATACTGTTTGATCAAACGGTGCAGTCCCACTTAGGTCCAAATTGAACTAATGGCAGCTATTTCCAAAGACCATGTTTTTTTTAGCAAGAAGAAAACTTACTTTGATTTTTCTCTTCTTTTGCTGCTAATCTATTTTTAAACTGATTCTGCTTTAAAGATCAATGCTAAGTCAGTGAGTTAAAAGAGCACTGATTCTTGGCCATTTCTTCATATCATGGTGTCAAGTCAACTGGAATAGCTACCCTTGGTCTGCTAGTGCATGGAAGTGAATTGTTTCCATATTGGAGCTGCAGAACTTCAAAGGTCAAACTGGGCTAAGTTTTACAATCTGAAATGTCGAGGCACAAGAAGACATGAGACCTGTAATATACATTATGAAAAATAAGAAGGGATTGTTAATAGCGACATGTTCAAACATAAGAACTAGAGCTCTTCCCTGTTTATTCTCATCATTTCAAGTAGCAGAAGATAATAACCTTCTGGATAAGCCTAGTATAGTTGCACCAAAACATTTGAGCATAGGAGTGCACTACATATGTCTCAGTTCCACCATTATAGGATCATCGACTAAAAAGAATATATTGTCCCAAATGTCACATAAAAATTTAAACTGGTAAAAATCAAACATTGTTAATTGCGATATATTAGATTTGCCATTTCAAACACTATAGTGGAGACATGTCCAACTTGCACCTCGGTAAGGTCCAATTCTGGCCATACACCTTAGATATATGTTAGACTAATGCTCATTTGACCACATCTACAGCTGCCAACAGGTTTTAATGGAGAGGGGTGTAAAACCGGCCATACACATTCCTCCCAACCCCTCATACACATGAACACTTAGCTCAGCGTGCATGTTTTCTGAACGAGAAGAGCAGAGTATGGCACTGCCAGATACCTCAATTCAACATGCTGATTCTTAAAATTCAGCATGCCCGATGCTTTTTTCCCTGACATATATCAAACAAATGTAGCCTGATATGAAATGCACATCCAAATTGGCAGGTTTAGTCAACCTGAGTCTAATATAAATGGACACTTTAAGCCATTACTGGACACCTCTGGTGATGGCTTATCTCCTGTGAGAACAATAGATTAGACATGTTGAAATTCAGATGTGGAAGAACAGAGACATTTATGCCATACATATAAGATGGTCACCAGAAATCGTCCGGTCCAGCCACCATTCATATAATATGTATGGCCACCTTATATTACATTTCTTTGGCAAATATTTTTTTGTTCTCTCCATGGATAAGTAGAACAGCAGCTGGTCAACAGACCTCTATCTATAGTCATAAATGCTGAAAGTGCATGTTAATGGGGACATGACAGGGTGATAATTAGCAAGTCAGAAACTCTCATTCAGCAGTTATTAGATCTATATGGGCAGCTTTATTGTTCTGTCTCTATATGGCATGATCGCACCCCAAGCACATATTTATTTACTCCCTATAAATAATAGTTAACAATCTGTAAGAACCCATTTTGCCATTAATCGTTAAAAAAGCAATGAAGTCTCCACATGAGGTTATTACTAAGAACATTTTTAGTTTATCGTCTATTGCACCATTCTCTGTCAGCGTTGTAACATGAATTTCCACCAGTGTGATTAATTGTCTCAGGGCATTGAGAAATAGCTGAGAACAAGGCATGCAGCCTGTCAAGGGCTGATTAAGATGTGTTGGTAAATATGATTAATAAGGCTGAACGAGTGGGGTGTGCAGTAAACAAGGAATAACCAGATGGCAAATGGTTTCCCTGCGAACCGTGGAAAATAGTAAGAGGAAAATCATTTCCATTATATAGAGCGAAGAGACTGAGTTAGATCCTAGGAGAGATATAAGGCAATTGTATCCAAACTGTCACTACTAGAGTTCTGTATAACTATATTCATGTAAGTTGAAAGGCGTGTAAAAAAAAAAAAACAGTTTTCTGGGTAATTGGGGCATTTTCAATTTTGGGTCAAATTTATTCAGACTTAAATTGATTAGGCTGCCCAATTTGGCCAAAATGGATCAGAATCATAATTTTCTAATTTCTACCTTTAATTACATCGAGTTGTATTCTTTGTTTTACATTTTTTTGTTACTTAAAGCCTCTCCATCCCATTCATAGTCACTTTGCAGTACCTTACAGTTTTTGAACACTTTCCTCTACCAGATCTGTACAGTTTCATCTCTTGGTGAGTTACAATCTTGATTAGATGGCGGAAAAGAAGAGACAGTACTCAATGGATTTTTGATGCAATTTTTGTACTTTTATTTGCTATAACACCACTCCAATTGTCTGAAAAGAAGGATGGCAGTACACTCATGTTGCTAAATTACTGTACACCTTGTGCTTTGTCAGTGTATTATATCAAATAAAAATACACCAAAAAGACCTTGAGTGCCATCTCAACTTATCAACTACTAGAGAACTTACAGTAGAGCATTGCTATGAGCCATCCACCAGTAGATCGGTGAGATATGCTGTTGTCCACCTTGACGAGAAATTCCTTAGAGATGACAGGGCTTGCAAACTTCAACACTTCAACTTTAACCTCAGATCTAGAAGTTACCTCTTTTAAAAATACAGCAATAAACTGGGGCAGATTTTTGTAAAACTGACTCAGTGATCGGCCAGTTTAGCTGCCATGTTGCTGGAAGGATCATTTGTACAAAGGTTCCCACAGATGATCGATCATCTCTCATATGTGTGGCTGGCTAAACATACACCTTCTGACTGCTCCGTGCAGCATTTTCCTAGGGTACGGCCACACGGTCAGGATTCTGTATGCAGTTTTGGAAGCCAAAATCAAGCATGAATTCAAAAAAGTAGAGCAGTTGTATCTGAGCTTTATACTTTCTCTCCTTTTGTGATCCATTCCTGATTTTGGCTTTTCAAAACTGCTTGCAGAAACCTGTCCATCTGGCAGCATCCTTATAAAGAACAATTGTTGATACCAGCCCACAGGGGCTGTAATGTCAGGTTGCCAGTTGCAATGTCACAGTTGTAGAAAAGATCTGAATATATCATCTCACTAGTTTATAGCTGTACAGTTGTTACCTGGCAATTTTCTCCTGCTTTCTCTGTAATAATAGATGCACAACTCCAATGGGGCCAAGGCCAACTGTAAGACCTCTAAAGCATAATCAGGCCATTATAATGGAACTATATATAACTTTAGTGAATTGGTAGGTCTTGTTTCAATATTTTACCTCTTTAGTGTTGTATGCTGCACAATAATATCAGAACATATGTTCTGAAGACCAATACAGTAGTTAATGGGAGATGATTGCTAGGTAGTAGTGCTGCTATAGAAAGCATTTATAGAATAATTTTCTTTCAGAGGTGGAAAAGAACAATACAAAAAATGTTAAAAGCCAATGGAAATTATAAGGTTGGAAAAAAATTAATGTCAAGTGTTTCATAACGTTTGAACTATCATTATTTGATCAGATGTTTTCAGTGTGTGGCACAGCTGTCATAATCTACATTATGTGATTTTATAAGACATCCTAGATGAAAGTACAGGGTAGGTAATAAGGTACTGAGTAGCACGACTCCCTGATATGCGTACAAAAGAATACTAAAGCTTGTGTATGCATGAGAAAGAGGTCTCAATGTTTGAAGAGAAGGCTCTTTTGCCTTCAGTCATTGGATTTGTACATGCCATTCTAAAGAGTTGAATGAATAGCTTATGATTCACTTCTGGCTCGTCTTAGCACTTTTGAGCAAAGATTTTATAGCGTCTTGTGTGTATTGTTGATTTGTTACGTCCTTGGATGAATTTGTATCTGCAAAAGCAGTTATACGATATATCAAATTCATCCATGAATGTCATATCCAAGGGCAGATAAACTATCCCTAAATGATTGAAAGCATTGTGTGAAAAGCCTATAGTCATACAAAAAGAGTAGTAAATATGCCACAGTCACCTAGGCCGTGAATTACTATCCAAATTGATGGTGAACCTACTGTAGCTATTGTATCCACCATGCACGGCAAAATATGAAAGCTGTAATTGTTTTCATCTCTAAAACCAAAGTGAGAACAAGGCACAAAGTTATGAGTCATGAATCATGATCAGTGGATCAGCTCAGGCATGAGTTACAGAACCTACTGAGGGTCGCCAGTCAGAAAATGATGAAATGGAGGTTTCTTAAAGGGATGAATGGACTCTAATCTATTTATTTCATTATAATGGATGCTATAGCTCTTGTCTTCACTTAATAACTACAGACTACTTTTTGCTGGTTACGGCTAATTTTCTGGAAATGTCCTGAAACCATCACCCTACAGATGAATCAAAATGTTATACCCAACCATCTACCAAGTAATGGCTCCAAAATTAACCTGTGCCAAATGTAATTATTGGAATAACCTTACACTATTGCTGGAATTATTTTACACAAGTATCTAGTCTAGAATCAAAGGCATAATTGAAGCTCCTGGGCCCAACTATTTTGCATCATCTATAGTACCAATTTCTTGATATGAAACTGAGAAACCTTTTGAGAACTCTAGGTTCCAGGACCCAGATGACTGTAACCCCTGCTCTCCCTATAAAATACATTTGGCTGATATTAACATAAATGTAATGCCTCACCAAAGATCATGACTTGATTTCCAGAAACTGATGCAGTTATTGGCTATGAAGAGAGACCAACAGTGCATTAGTTTAATCATAATAACGGAGGTTTACAGTGTCTTCTCAGTTTAGAGCTTCCTACTAAGATGGAGAATGGCAATGAAACATTGCCAGTATACGCCTTTATGTTATTTTGCCTTACAGTAATGATTAACAATGTCTATTAGTCTGATTTTATATTTTTATGTGTTCCAGCTTGTTATTTTCAACCATATGCATTAGATACTGACAGCCTCTGGTAGCCAAAGCAATAGTATTTTATATTTCTAGGCTCCAGATGACTATATCATCACAATGTTTCCAGTACAGTGCAAGATGTTGATCCCTATACTGTGTTCTATGCCAGAACCTTTACATTTACATTCAATATCTAAAAAACATGTAACCTTGAAGTTTTATAATTTTCTAAATAATTTTAATACATTATTAATTTATGTCTTTGAAACCAAAGACATTTGGAGGGAGAACAGCCATAAGTGAAGGTAATATATTATTATACTGCACAAGTTATTAGCAAGATTAAATACAAACATTTGAGGAACATTTCATAAAGCTGGTCAGAATACTGCAATGTTGATGTTCTTCTAACATGGTTTGAAAGCCATGTTTTGAAGCTATCATCAATTTTGAAATAGCTATTAATGGCCACAGAGGCTCTGAACAGCTCTCTAGTAATGGGACCTAGCCAATAAGATGGTCCCTTACCGGATGGTGCGAGGTTGTGTGAACCTTCGGAAATAAGATTCATGACCATGAGCCTAAGATTGCCAACCCACCGATACTTGGGAAAAACCAGGATCTCAACTCTCTGTGCACTGAAAAATCCATTAAAGATGTGATTTGTTGAGGGAGGCTCTGCCACCGCCTCAGCACACAGCCACTTCCTCTTTCTTTATGACCTCGTAAAGTCCCAGCCGAGAGGCCAATTTGGAAAACAAACGGCTTGGGGTTGACAGGTAATTAGATCCGGGGGACATATTACAAGGCTTTGAATATCAATGGACTCTGAACACTTTAGCACATCTTCAGCAGTATAAAGGCAGAGCAGGTAATACTGAACAGCATTAACAATGTTTCCTAGAAAATATCATGGTACCAAACAACCTGAATTTGTAGACTCAATTTCCCACTGCGTTGAAGTTCTCTACTCAGCACAATCTGGTAACGTAACTCCACGTTTTATGGTCCCAGCATTTTTTCTTAATGGGATCCTTGAGATTTTGCTTGGGACAAGGCAAATAGATAGGCCAGCTTTTAAGAAAGGAGATGAAAAGATGTGTATATTCTTAATTGGTCTCTCAAGAGTCTGCATGAGGTGCCTATGAGCCTAAGAACTTACTGAGAATTTACTAGTCATAAGGCCTTAAGCTGTCTTTATGAAAATCCTGGAGAATGTGTCCAAAGAGTTGCTATACCATGTTGTAGTCAAAACCAGAGACAAATTTTATAATTATTTTTGTTCAATAATTTCATTTGAAATAACCTATGTAAGATTCTATCACCAAAATGGCTCAGCAAACTTCATTACATTATGGATGAACTGATTTTCTTTGTATCTATGACATATGCTTGAATTATTATCAGTACTGTACATGCAGCACCATCATATTCTAAATAGTCACATAATGTAAAAGTAAACAATTAAAACCAGACCAACCTTTTGGGAACACCCTAATTTAGACCACATTTTAAATTCTTACATGATATGTATGTATTAAACCATTAGACTAATGCATTATGTGTAAAAACGTGCCTACTCTCCTTGCCAGTTCTTTAACCATAATTATGTCTCCAGTTGAAGACTTGCTGTCTGACATCCTCAATGCCTGTTGAGCAGTGTTTCCTGAGCGATCAGAAAATCAAACATTGTTTAAAAAAAAACAGTTTTTTCTCTGTTGCTTCATGTTCATCTAGTTACTAACTTTGCTTGGACAATTGCCTTACGTCAGAATCGGAGTTTGGTTATTGTGAAGCTTTGCCTGATTGATTAGGATGGAGTGCTGTTTGTTGGGCCTTTATATATCAAGGCCTTACTCCATTTTGGTGACCAGGTATAGTCTTTGCTAGGTACATTCCCTTCTACTTCTAATCTAGTGTGTTTGCTGAGCCTTCAGTGATCTGTAGTTCCATGGAATTTTATGCTGTATTCTGTATCTGTTGCTGTGCTGTTGTATTGTCCAGGCTGATTTTCTGACTTTAATTCTTAAAGTAGAGTTCTGTATTCATCTATATGTCATACACTTGTCATTCACTACATTGCTAGATCATTAACTCTTTCTGTGTCCCTCAGCATTTGGAACCTTTCATCTTCCAGTGGATTTGTTTCAGAATCCTATTTTCTGCCACTCTTGATGTGCTTCATATATGTTTTTTTTTACAGTCTGGTTGTTGAGCAATATAGCCCTGCTGTACGTCTTTTGTGCAACTGAGTACCAAGAGCCATTGTTGGGACTTTAGAAAGATGGCTGCTTAGTTTGTGGTTCAGCAAAAATCAATGTGTGGTTTTGTGCCAATCTGGCTTTATTAGAGATGTAAATGACCTGTTGGAGTAGGTGGCCAAGTATGTAATTTAAGAATGTGTCCTTCTCCTGTAGCAAGCTCTTGGAAGGAAGTAAATTCATTTAATTGCCCCTCATCTACCCTACCAATCCAAGGCCTCTTAAATAATACATCATCTACATTTGCCTTTTCCACTTCACAAATGTACAGTTCTTGATGTATGGCAGACTGGCCACACTACCATGTATATGTGCTCCCTCTCCCCCTGTGCTTAGGACTTTATTATTTTACTAATTATACCCCCCACCACCACCACCAAACACACTAACACACAAACACATAATGACACCATAAGCAGGCATCTAATCTTCCTACACCTGTCTCACTCCATGTTAAAGATAAATAAGTAGATAACTTACAGTTCTATAGAAAATCACTGTTAACTTTATACCACAAATTGAAACAATACGAATATTCAGGATCTTTGGTATAAGGTATACATTTTCAGGTATAGTTATGGCACTGGAATTTTGATTAGCATTCCTAGATGAGGAAAATCATGGGTCTACACTTGCAGTATGCATAGATTTCCCTTCCAAAAAATTATATGACAATTATTTAGTTGTGACTCCTTCACATTGCCTAATAATTACAACTGAGTTTGGTTACATATTTACCTCTATAAAGGGACATTTCAATCCTAAACATTATAACAGAACTACATGATATGACATAAAGGTTGGATTGGTGTGTCCCACCTCTGGAACCCCCATCTATTTAGACTACAATTAAATATTTAATATATATAAAAAT
This sequence comes from Bufo gargarizans, assembly GCF_014858855.1. Classification (NCBI taxonomy): domain Eukaryota; kingdom Metazoa; phylum Chordata; class Amphibia; order Anura; family Bufonidae; genus Bufo; species Bufo gargarizans. Next base: position 100,038,283 of record NC_058081.1, read on the forward strand.
ATAAGATTTGTACTTTTTTTGCTGGCCAAGAGAGCTGTTGGCTTAATGCTCTCTCAGCTATCTCTCCTCATCCGCACATACTTATGCGTGCTCAACTTGGCTAAGCATGCATATGTAATGAATGGGGAGAGGGGAGAAAGCAGCTGCCTGGCAGTGGCTTTTACCCTTGCTAGCAAAAGGATCGGGCAGTTGAATACAACTTGATCCTTATCTCCCCTGACATCAGCCATCAGGGGAGAGTCAAGAGGCCACCATACACATTAGATGGTCCACCAAACTCCCCGAAATCAGCTGATGAGTAATGACCATTATCATAACCAATGACCTGAGTAACACCCTCTCTCTATACCATATACAGACACCAGGCAGTCATTTGAAGGAACATACATGAGATAAGAAAGACTGTCATTACCAGGGATAATAAGAAAAAAGTGATAACTGGAGAATGACCCATGTCAAAGACCCATGGATGAAGAGGTCTATTGTTTGTGGTGAATGTAAGTAATACCAGAAGGGTGGGGGTATAGTGGCTGTGATTTTGCTTGGTTATATTGTTGCATAAGCGCCGAGGGGCTTTTACTTTAGATGCAATAGTGATTACAAAAGTAAGCATTTCTGAAACGCCAGAACGATGTAGTTAGTCTTTTCCATACCATTAAATTGGAAAATGTTCATATATGATGACAGGTGCATTTTATGATTGTCATATTCTTACAAACAACATGCCACTTCTACACTGATGATCCCACATAACCAAGGAGAAGGCGGTGCTGACTTATAATGGGGTCACCCTAATGAAGCTGATAATGCAAATCATCTGGACAGACACGGAGAGGGAAGCATGGTTGTGTGATTTCCACAGTGCGTTCTCATGCATAGTCCTGAGGATGTCAAGTTCCCCTCCAAAGCACAACACGTCAGCCTTATTCTGTGTGACACTGATGGACACAGAGGACTAGTGAATATGAGAGCTTGGGACAAGTGAGAAGATTGTGTTTATGTGAGTGTGGCCAGGGACAGAGAGAGACAGCGGAATAAGGAGAACAAAGAAAGAGATAAATGTTCTGGTGTTTGAGGTGTTTTGTTTGCTCTGCAATGTTACAAACAGTAGGTACAGCATCTCCGCAGTATGATTTATGGGCCTTGTCGCACTCTTTGTTTGCTGTAGCATGGAGAATGAATGCGCTGCTGTCATCCTGGAAGGATACCTTCTCTCGTTCTCGGTCGACACTTTCTCTCCCCTCTTCCGCATGCTCTCCTCATTTCACGCCAGAGAACATAAACAATCTTTCATAATCCTGACAGTCACACACGTAGCCCTTGGAGACAAAAGGTGTTTGCTCGTCTTCTCTGCTGGTGTACAGAGTGCTGAGAGTTGATGTGAATAGAAAATGCAGCAAAACTCAAGGCCATGACAAATACTAATTCATTCTCTTTGGCTCCTTGTAGACTGCAATGTTATTGTTCATTTTATTATTACTAATAAGAACTATTATGTATGCTACACACTGTGAGGTATAAGGCATTGGTCATTAGATCACTTTTGTTATAGCAGTCACAAGACTATAAAAAATACCTACCTACCGTAATTACCAAAACTACAAATAGTGGGCCATAGGTTAGACTGTTGTAGAGGTTTAGCATTAAATAATAATCATTAACTAAAATAATTACAATAGATCTTAGCCATGAGCTCAGTCATGATCATTACATATTAAGAAAATCCAGTAAAATAAGGGACAATAAAAAAATCCTAAAATAAAAGCCTTGTGTAACAGTGGTGGCACGCGGCTGTCGTTGTTCTGCTCTCCTCGCCCAGAGGACCGGGGCCTCCTCCTGCTGTCTTCCTCATGGTACTGCCGCCAGGTCTGCTCTGTCCTCCATGGAGGCTGCTGTCTGCTTGCTGGAAAGGCCTCTCCTTCTCTGCCCAAAGAGTCTGATCGTGATCCTCCTCTGGCTCTGAAAGGACCAGCAAGCGAGCAACCTAATCTTCACCAGCCAATAGCTGGCACTGTCACCTGGATTTCACTTACTGAGCTATTACCATCACCACATCAGTCTCCACGATTTAAATTAAAATATACTAGTATTACTGCCCTGTGTCTTGTAATTTGTCTATAAAATCGCTTTTATTAATATGCTAATTACCTCAATAAAGAGCCCAAGGGATGTCCCTCCCTGCAGTCGGAGTCCTGCAGCGCCCATTACTTCGGAGCCCAGCACCGCCCCACTGCTAATTTATTCACTTTTCTTCACCCATGTAATGTTTGTGCAGCGCCTGTAATCACCCGTTTCTGCATGCGCCCTGGATACACGTGTCAGCGCCCGCGCGGTGTACTGGCATCGGCCTCACAGAACTCATTGCGCATGCGCCAGCTTCGATCGACCCGGAAAGGGAGTGGCGCGACTTGCCAGGCAGGTGGAGGACGGAGGAGCAGGAGTGGGTCGAGCAAATCTGGCGCATGCGCAATAAGTTCTGTAAGGCCGATGCCAGGACACCACGCGGCGCTGACATGTGTATCCAGGGTGCATGCGTGGGATTACGGACACTGCACAAACATTACGTCGGCAAAAAGGAGTGAATAAATTAGCAGTGGGGCGGTGCTGGCTCCGAAGTAATGGGCGCGGCTGGGCTCCTTATTGAGGTAATTCGCATATTGATATTAATATTTTATAGACAAATTACATGACACAGGGCAGTAATACTAGGATATTTTCATGTAAATCGTGGAGACTGATGTGGTGATGTTATTAGCTCAGTAAGTGAAATCCAGGGGACAGTATTCCCCTGAGCGATATGTTTTATAGCATGCTAGTATCTTGCAAAGGTGTTGTGTTTTGTTGTCTGCCCAGGTACTGATTTTCTGTATGTTTACTGGATCTTAAACTCCACTCTGCCTGCCCTGGTCTCAGCCAGTACCTGACCCATTTGTCAATTACACAAATGGTGCTCCAGAAGGTAGCGGCCTAGTGGGTGGTGACTCCGAACATATGGAAAATCACAAAACTCCCTGTTCCATTGATTCCTGGATTTTCCCTCCCTTATTCTTTGAAGGGAACATGTCTTACGTGCTGATCATTGTGCGGTGTCAGTGAGCAGCAGAACATTCTCGATAACAAATCTGTGCTGTGCAAATGTTGTACTACATGTATCAGGATTAATGCACATTTTGATGAATTATTAGGGAGATGAATTATTCTATCAAGGGTACCTATATTCTCAGTTTTATCTGTATTGAATTTTATTTTTAATAAAAAATATTTAGTTTAGCGGCTCCGAATGGTAGATTAACCTTTACCAAAATCCTCCGTACACATGCATGCTCATTCAGCCAAGCAAGCATCTCTGAGGGGGAATTTATCTACACCAGAGCAAAAAAGATCAGGTACGTTGAAATACAACATTCCCAACCCTTCTGTCATTATCATTGACACCCATAAACATTAGATGGCAAGCAAACACTCTGTGAAATCGGCAAGTTTGGCCGGCATACGTCTAATGTGCATGTTTTAGGGTCCATTCACACAAGCGTGTGTGTTTTGCGGATCCGCTGATCCGCAAAACACGGAAACCGGCAATGTGCGTTCCGGCACTAATAGAATATGAATATTCAAGAATAGGACATGTTCTATTTTTTTCAGGAGCTAAATTGCGGACCCAGAAGTGAGGGCCCGCAATTCCGGATCCGGGGCGCACATCGCGCGGCCCCATAGAAATGAATGGGTCCGCAATTCCGTTCCGCAAAATGTGGAACGGAATTGCGGATGTGTGAATGAAGCCTAAGGGTGAATTCACATGTGACAAAAGGTTCTCAGACTGCCCAATTTATCTGAAGGGAGGGGGTATGGCTGAAATCCCTGCACATAGTGCAGAAACAACCCCATTCACACATATGACAGTGATTCTCAGTTGAAGAAATTTCTGCAACAAATCTGACAGGTGTGAATATCTCTTAACAATCCATGCTATAAATCTAACTATCCCTCAGATCAGAATATAGAAGAATAGTGCATTCTAAACTCTACATTGCTGTCCACTGGTATCTCGAGGCAGATTTGATGAGGAAACTGAAAAAGTATAATTAAAGAATTTCAGCTGTGTTTAAAGAGCGTCTAAAGTTTCATGAATTTGGACTGTCTTCAAGCAACATCTCACGTGTCCTAATCAAACAAAGAAATAAAAATATTTCCGCCCTAAAAGGGTTTTATGCAGAAGGTACAGTTACGAAAAACGGACCGCTTTGAATCACATTTCCAACTTGCCCTTCATTCTTTCCCCCATTATATTATTCATGCATTTTACTGAAATATTTCTCATGTGAATGGGACTCTAGGGGAGGCAAAGATGGAGGACATCTGTGAGATGCACAACATAATGAGTTTGACTTTACAAGAGAAATCAAAATGTCTGCCAAAACCATTTTTTCAGCTGGAAAAAGTGGTTTAGTGTTAAAGTTGCCAACTCAAAAATATTTTCTTCTCTACAGACGACTTACATTTATGTCTACACATTATTTGTCTGACAAATGTCACCAGAGTTGTGGTAGCTTATTGCCAAGTGGAATTGGATATAAACAACTATCATGAAGTACTAATTATCACAGGCCGAGGCCAATTTCACAGAGCCATCATACAGCTGCAATTTAGTGTCCATACTATATAGAGAAAAGTGTTTGGACAGACCTCTTTATCACTGAATTTGGGTGTTTCGTTCAGTCCGATTGTCACAGGTGTATAAAATCCATCCCCTAGCCATGCAGTCTGCCTTTATAAACATTTGTGAAAGAATTATGGGTTGTTCTAAAGAGTTCCCTGAAATCCAGCATGGTCCTATAATAGGATGACACAGCTGCAACAAGTCAGTTCATGAAATTATTTCTCTCCTACATATTCCCTGATCAACTGTGATTGATATTATTACGAACTGGAAGCCTTTAGGAACTATAGGAACTCAACCATGAAATGGCAGACCACATAAAGTTACAGAGCAGGAGTTGCAGAGTGTTGTTGCCAGTGCTCTGCTGACTCAATAACTGCAGAGCGCAAAACCGCCTCTATCATTAACATCACAAAAATTGGAACAACTATTTGCAATGGGTGTGATATACCTGCTTCCAGAAAATACTGATTAAGGCTGCTTTCACACTAGCGTTCGGGTTTCCGTTCGTGAGCTCCGTTTGAAGGAGCTCACGAGCGGACCCGGACGCAGCCGTCCAGCCCTGATGCAGTCTGAATGGAGGCGGATCCGCTCAGACTGCATCAGTCTGGCGGCGTTCAGCCTCCGCTCCGCTCGCCTCCGCACGGACAGGCGGACAGCTGAACGCTGCTTGCAGCGTTCGGGTGTCCGCCTGGCCGTGCGGAGGCGTGCGGATCCGTCCAGACTTACAATGTAAGTCAATGGGGACGGATCCGTTTGAAGATGCCACAATGTGGCTCAATCTTCAAGCGGATCCGTCCCCCATTGACTTTACATTGAAAGTCTGGACGGATCCGTCCCAGGCTATTTTCACACTTAGCTTTTTTTAGCTAATATAATGCAGACGGATCCGTTCTGAACGGAGCCTCCGTCTGCATTATTATGGGCGGATCCGTTCAGAACGGATCCGCCCGAACGCTAGTGTGAAAGTAGCCTAAGGTGTGCGATATACCTGCTTCCACCAAATATTGATTGAGGCCTGAGATATACCTTCTTCCACAAAATACTGATTGAGGAGTGCAATATACCTGCTTCCACTGAATATTGATTAAGGGGTTCTATATACCTGCTTCTACAAAATACAGATTTAGGGGTGCGATATACCTGCTTCCACAAAATACTGATTAAGGGGTTTTAATATACCTGCTTTCACAAACTACTGATTGAGGGGTGTGATATACCTGCTTCCACAAAATACTGATTGAGGTGTGCGATATACCTGCTTCCAAAAAATACTGATTATGGGGTTTGATATACCTGCTTTCACAAAATGCAGTTTGACGGGTGCAATATACCTGCTTCCACCAAATATTCATTAAGAGGTTCTATATACCTGCTTTCACAAAATACTGATTAAGGCGATCGATATACCTGCTTTTACCAAATATTGATTGAGGCCTGCGATATACCTGCTTTCGCAAAATACTGATTAAGGGGGTTGATATACCTGCTTCCACAAAATACAGATTTAGGGGTGCGCTATACCTGCTTCCACCAAATATTAATTAAGGGGTTCTATATACCTGTTTCCACAAAATACTGATTGAGGGGTACGATATACCTGCTTCCACAAAATACTGATTAAGTGGATTGATATACCTGCTTCCACAAAATACTGATTAAAGGGATTGATATACATGCTTCCACAAAATATTAATTAAGGGGTTCTATATACCTGTTTCCACAAAATACTGATTAAGGGGTACGATATACCTGCTTCCACAAAATACTGATTAAGTGGATTGATATACCTGCTTTCACCAAATATTGATTGAGGCCTACGATACACCTGCTTCCACAAAATACTGATTAAGGGTTTTTTATATACCTGCTTCCACAAAATACTGATTGAGAGGTGTGATATACCTGCTTCCACAAAATATTGATTAAGGGGTTCTATATACCTGTTTCCACAAAATACTGATTGAGGGTGTGTGATATACCTGCTTCCATAAAATACTGATTAGAGGTTTTGATAAACCCGCTTCCACAAAATACAGATTGAGGGGTGCGATATACCTGCTTCCACCAAATATTGATTAGGGGTTCTATATACCTTTTTCCACAAAATACTGATTGAGGGATGCGATATACCTGCTTCCACAAAATACTGATTAAGGGGACTGATATACCTGTTTCCACCAAATATTGATTGAGGCCTGCTATATACCTGCTTCCACAAATACTGCTCTTCTCTAGGGAATTTGGCACAGGGTCATTTTGAAAATGACAGGCAGAGATAGAGGCAGGCTGTTCCGCAGGGGTGGTAGGGGTCGGGCAGGTGCACCAGGCCAGAGCCTAAGTGGGAATGGGAAGTTGGAGAAGTTGCATGCGATTATGTCACCAGAGTTGGTTGAGTGGCTCACTCAGCCTTACGTTTCTGCACCCTCCTCATCCTCTGTATCTGCACCCTCTTTACTCTCTGCTGTGTGCACCCCCCAAAGACACCACCACCACCATAGCCCCTCCACTAGCGCCATAAGAATTATTTTCCCATCCATTCCCAGACCTTACTGATGCGCAGTCTTTCTTGGCATTGGATGAGGAAGAGGAGGTAGCAACAGCCGCCACCTAGCAATCTGACGACAGTACCCAGATCAGCCCAAGGAGGGTGGTCCCGGCTGTTGCTGACTACTCCGAGATCTCTAATGTCAGTGGTGATGAAGGTGACGATGATGACGTGTCGATGGACGTCACGTGGGTGCCCACAAGAGAGGAAGGGGAGTTCAGAGGGAGAGACGGAGCAGCAGATAGGGTGGAGAAGGAGGAGAAGCAGGCAGAACTCTCAGTGCACCAGAGGAAAAAAGCAGACTGCAAATGTATCTGGAGCAAGTAATTCACCATGCACGGTCACATCTTGCGCTCCCAGGACACCGGCACATGGCCTCGCAGTGAGTTTTTTTTTTACGTGTCAGCTGATGACAATAGTGTTGCCATCTGCAGCCTGTGCTGTCAAAGCATAAGTCGCGGTAAGCCCAACACTCACCTAAGGACGACCGCCTTAAGAAGGCACCTGGCCTCCCATCACCGAGTCTAGAGGGAGCAACGCCGTCAGAACCCACAAAGCCACATTCCCAGCGCTCCACGTCCTGCCTCTTCTCCTTCTCCTTTCTCCTCCCATTTATCCTCCACTCCACCTTAAACCGTGCCGTAGTCGCATTCATCTGGCACAAGACAGGCTTCCGTGGCCCAAATATTCGAACGTAAAATGTTGATGACACCGGATAACCCTCTTGCCCAAATGCTGACTTCTGGCTTGTCAGAACTGCTAGCCCGTCGACTACTGCCATATAAACTGGTGGACTCGGAGGCCTTTAGAAAATTTGTGGCCATTGGCACACCGCAATGGAAAGTCCCCGGAAATAAATATTTCTCCCAGAAGGGCATCCCAGAGCTATATGGCTACGTTCAGCGGCAAGTGAATATATCTCTGGCGCACAGTGTCGGTGCCAAGATACATCTGACCACAGACACGTGGTCTAGCAAACACAGGCAGGGAAGGTACATAACTTTTACTGCCCACTGGGTGAACCTTCTGATGGCCGTCAAGCATGTAACTCGTGGCACCCGTGTGGATTTGGTGTTACCGCCACAGATTGCACGCAGGCCTGCCTCTTCTTCTCCTACACCATTCTCCGTCTCCTCCTTGGCTGACTCTTCCTTTCCCACTGCTACCGCCTCTTCTGCTGCACCCCCCAAGCTCCCCAGAACCTATTTGATGTGCCAGGTGAGATGTTGCCATGCTGTGCTGCGGCTGTTGTGCCTGGAAGCCAAGAGCCACACCGGTCCTGCACTCCTTTCTGCTCTACGGTCACAGGATGATCAGTAGCTAACCCAGCTCAATTTGACAGTTGGTAAAGTGATGTGCAACAACGGTGCCAATCTGCTGAGCGCACTGAAACAAGGCAAAATGACAAACGTGCTGTGCATGGCACACATCCTGAACTTAGTCGTGTAGCGATTCATTGCCAAATACCCCGGGGTCCAGGACGTCTTGCGGCAGGCGAGGAAAATCTCTGGCAATTTTAGAAGCTCTTACACGGCCATGGCTCGCCTTGCTTTATTCAGCGACACCACCTGCCCGTCAGATGTCTGATTTGTGACAGCCCGACACGCTGGAACTCCAGCTTCTATATGCTTGATAGGTTGATAGGCTGCTCCAGCAGAAATGTGCCGTTAATGACTACCTGTACGAACTCTGCAGCAGGACAGGTTCTGGGGAGCTTGGTTTCTTTTCACCGTGCCAGTGGCTGCTCATGCGCAACGCGGTCATTTGATGAGATCGCCAAACTGGTCAGTCGCAGCCAGGGCACCATCAGTGACATCGCTCCTTACACCTTCTTTCTGGAGCGTGCATTGTGTCGTGTCATTGATCAAGCCGTCGAGGAGCAGTAGCTGGAAGATGAGGAAGTCGCAATGCTGAATGAAATCCTAGGGAGAGCTACTCCATCTAAGACAAGTCAGCAGGAGTGTGAAGAGGAGTCAGAGGAGGATGGTGGCTAGGGGGAGGAGGAGGAGCAAGAAGAGCAGGCTTTGAGGGGGATCCCTGGTGTTGTCCGTGGATGGGGGGAGGAGACAAAGGACAACATTCTCCTGGGCGATGAACAGTAGTCAGGGCGCTCCATTGCTTCCAATTTAGTGCAAATGGGGGCCTTTATGCTCCAGTGTTTGAATAGGGACCCCCGTATAAAAAGCATAAAGGGCAAGGACCATTACTGGGTGGCAGAGTACTTAGACCCCCGGTTCAAACACAAAATGGCAGACATGTTAACAGCATCACAAAGGGCTGGCAGAATGCAGCATTTCCAGGCATTGCTGCGAGAAATGCTGCATTCAGCTGTTGTGGGCGCTGGCAGAGGAATTTCTACCCACAGCGAAACAGGTGCGGGTACCAATCCTACAGCGCCTGCAAGTAGAGGGCGGTTTGAAGATGTGTTGATCACTTCGCATATGAGATCATTCTTGCAGCTAACCCATCGACAGCCGCCCTCCGGATCAAGACTCACGGAACGCCTAGACCGACAGGTGTCCGACTACATCGGGTTAATGGCCGATGTGGACACTCTAAAAAGCGAGGAACTACTGGGTGTGCAGGCTTGACCTGTGGCCAGAGCTGGCACAATTTGCCATGGAACTCTTGGCTTGCCCCTCGACGAGTGCCCTGTCCGAAAGGACGTTCAGCGCAGCAGGGGGGATCGTGACCGATAAGCGCACTCGCCTTGCTCATGACTACCTCACATTTCTAAAAATTAATAAGGCATGGATCTCGGAGGAATTCAACACCTGTGATGACCACGTGTAATTGAATTTCCCCATGCCAGCCGACACATATCCGCCACCACCCAGAACAAAGAATGATCCTTGTCTTATGTATACACAGCGGCAGAAAAGGCTTTTTCTGTCAGATGACGGCCTAATTTTGGGGGCCTGTACTCCACTGGCCTACAGAAAAATTGCTATTCAGTGACCGCCTAATGTACCTCCAGCCACATAATCACTTGTTTTTTTCTGTCAGGTGAATGCCTAATTTTGGGGGCCTGTACTCCACTGGCCTACAGTAAAAGTGTTATTCAGTGACTGCCTAATGTACCTCCAGCCACATAATCACTTGTTCTTTTTTGTCAGGCGAATGCCTAATTGTTGGGGCCTGTACTGGCCTACAGTAAAATTGTTATCCACTGACCGTCTAATATACCTCCAGCCAGATAATCACTTGTTTTTTTCTGTCCGGTGAATGCCTAATTGGTGCGGCCTGTACTCCACTGGCCTACAGTAAAAATTTTATTCAGTGACTGCCTAATGTACCTTCAGCCACATAATCACTTGTTCTTTTCTGTCAGATGAATGCCTAATTTTTGGGGTCCGTACGCCAATGGCCTACAGTAAAATTGTTATTCAGTGACCACCTAATGTACCTCCAGCCACATAATCCCTTGTTCTTTTTTACAAAAAACAAAATGGCTGCACACCATTATATATGCAAACAATAGAGCTAAGAAATGGGGGTCATTCTAAATAAAAGTGGTACAATACCGACTATAAATGGGTATAAATTAGTAATGGAAGCTCTTAGCGCACATACGTGTCGGGCCCACCAACCAAGCGTCAAGGTGGCTTCCGCAGATGGGTCCCTATCACTAAAGATACCGCCTCACTTTGGACTTACTAAAGCCTCCAATATTCAGGGCTGTGTAGGAACCAGCTACAAAGGTACTCTGCTGAGAAGTCCCAGGTAGATGGGCGTGTCCAGTCTAAAAGGGTGCCACCCCCAATATATTGCAAGAAAATTTAGACTAAAACCTTCAGAATCACAGGTGCATATCCATTAAGCAAACATAATTACAAAAAACAAAATGGCTGCACACCACTTTTATCTATCATTCTAGATAAAAGTGGTACAATACCGACTATACAGCCATTTTGTTTTTTGTAATTATGTTTGCTTCATGGATATGCACCCTTGTTCTTTTTTGTCAGGCGAATGCCTAATTTTTGGGGCCTATACTGGCCTACAGTAAAATTGTTATCCACTGACCGTTTAATATACCTCCAGCCACATAATCACTTGTTCTTCTCTGTCACGTGAATGCCTAATTTTTGGGGCCTGTACTCCACTGGCCTACAGTAAAATTGTTATTCAGTGACTCCCTAATGTACCTCCAGCCACATAATCACTTGTTCTTTTCTGTCAGGTGAATGCCTAATATGCCCATATTTTAGGCCTGTACTCCCATGGCTTAAAATATACATTTTCTACGCTCCAGCAGGGCACATTTTTGATAGTTTCCCTTTAGACACATAAAAATAACCCCTGATTAAAATACATATTTTTTTGTAGGAGTTTTTGCCATTGATCTCCCTTTTGTATGTCACTGTCCATGTTGTGGGACTATTTGTGCACTTCTAGTAAGTATTTGGTGGCTGCAAATATGACCTGAAGGTTTTTCAGGTTCGCCTACCATTAAAGTGAATATGGCCCGCCGCGAGTGTGCGGTTCGCAAAAACATTTGATCATCCCGGACGATGTTCGTCCATCACTACATCTCACCCAACATCAGTGTCTGACCTCCCGAATGCTCTTCTGGATGAATGGACAAAGATTCCCACAGACACACTCAAAAATGTTTTAGAAAGCCTTTCCAGAACAGTGAAAGCTATTTTAGTATAGTCTTACCAATCAACCTCATGGTTTCACAACTGAACTTGCCACCTCAGGGTGCCACCAGCCAATGTTGATAATGGGGTGTGGTTATGGGGTGTGACTTAACATGGAGTATGAGTTTAAACTTAGATCATGAAAACTATTTACAGTTACTTCACATCAAACACCTTCAATTGCTTTTCAATGGCTTTTGTTTCAAGATAATCCGATGTGTTAAGAAATTTGTGTTGTGAGTTTGTGTGTTAACCCTGATACATCTGTATGTGATGATGTCAGGAATAGAAAGTAATCTTCAGGCCTGGCATCCGATTCCTAACTTAAATCTCAGTCCTGGTAGTTGTCATGAGTGGACGAGTTGGCAACTAAGGGTACTTTCACACTTGCGTTTTTCTTTTCCGGCATAGAGTTCCGTCCGAGGTGCTCTATACGGGAAAATAACTGATCAGTTTTATCCTAATGCATCCTGAATGGAGAGTAATCTGTTCAGGATGCACCAGGATGTCTTCAGCTCAGTCTGAACACTTGCCTGAATGCCGGCATTTTTTTCTATAGGAATGTATTAGTGGCAGATCCGGACTTCAAATTGCCACATGCGCAGACCTTTAAAAATGAAAAAAATATATACCGTATCCTTTTTGCCTGATGACACCGGAAAAACTGATCTGGTATTGCAATGCATTTTACTGACTGATCAGGCATTTTTCAGACTTAGCAGGATCCTGCCTGCTGGAATAAAACAACGCAAGTGTGAAAGTACCCATATGGCTATAGCTCTTAGACCGCTTCACCACAGTGCTAACAAGGAGGAAACAATAGTTTGAGACACCCTTACAGTATGCTGATGTCTGTACTTTAATGTCAGGATAGGGTAAGTGAATGGAATGGGTGCAGCTGGTGATGTCCCTGACCTTGACCACTTAGTCAATTTCAGGAGCTAGGAGGCAAAGGACACATGAGGAGTGATTCTTTTTTTAAATTAAACCTGGAAAAGAATTACTGCACACAAACATAAAACAGTATTGTAGTACACACAGTCCTTACGTCATAGGCCAGGATCACATGACCGTTATTTTTTTTCCCGTTGTTCTGCTCTATTTGAGGAGTGGAACAATAGAAATAACAGGGGTGCCGCACAGAGCACATGGTTGACCCTAACAGAGCTGAACATTCTCCATTGACTACAATGAAGTCCATTCTGTTTCCGTTTGAATTCCTTTTTTTTTTTACCCGACAAAAAGGTCCTGCATGCAGGACTTTTTCATCCAGTATTTTTAACAAAATCAGACGGAGACCCTAAACGGCACCTCCAACCCAGATGTGATCTTGTGCAGCGAGTCTGGTATGGAGGTGGAGACGATATGAGTGGCAGTGGAGATGGAAGTTGTAGTAGTCACGGTGGTTGTCCTCCCCAGCACTGCCTGAGGACATGCAGCAAAAATAATGGTGTAAACTGTAGTGTGGTGTGGTATAATGACAAGACAGGTTTTGGTATAACAGATCCACAGAACTTTACTGGAGCCAGTCAACAGGCAATCCCTTTGTGTCAGCTAAACCTTGTATAGATCTTCTGCCTTCTAAGGGGTGGTACATAAATTGCTTGTTGTCTATAGGGGAATAGACTCTCCCTACAAGAACTACTCTTTGCTGCTCTAAGGTGTTCACTCCTAAGTAGACAACCATAGACTCCAGAAACTTCCTACTGGAGAGGAGAGGTGGACCCAGCCCTGTCCAGCCACATGGTATCTCCCACTCCCTATACAACCTTATGGGATATGTGGAGCATGTACATCATGTACTGTACATAATACATGAAGTGCAGTGATAACACTTTCAGTCTTTGCAGTGTATTTCAGGACACTGCACTTGACCCATACCGCCCAACTTTTGAAAAGCACACAGAGGGACAATATGTGCAGCAGGCAGCACATTTTTTCATACTAAACCACGCCTCTAACTCTATCCAAAGTATAACTATTCACACCCATTCACCGTAATGCTCCTACATAGTAGTTATTCCCCCTTTGTGCCACCACATACTAGTTATGCCTATGTTGTGTCCCTTTCACAGTAGTAGTGCCCACTCTGTGCCCCTCACAGTAGCAATGCCCACATGTGCCCCCCTCACAGAAGTTATGTCCACATTGTGTCACTCACAGTATTTATGTCCATATGTGAGCCCTTCAGGATACTTATGCCCACATGATGCGCCTTTCACATTAGTTATGCCCAGATTTGCTCCCTTCACAGTAATTATGCCCAGATTTGTTGCCTTCACAGTAGTTATGACCAGATATGTGTCCCCTTCACAGTAGTTATGCCAAGGTATATGCTTCCTTCACAGTAGTCATGCCCAGGTATTTGCCCCCTTTACAGTAGTTCATGCCCAGGTATTTGCCCCCTTTACAGTAGTCATGCCCAGGTATTTGCCCCCTTTACAGTAGTCATGCCCAGTTTTTCACAGGAAAAAAAACTGCAAACCCTCACCTAGTTCCTCTGATGATCACAGCTCACCCGGTGCTCCCCAGAAGCAGCATGCAGGATACTACACATTGCGCTGCCGTGCTGTGTAAGAGGAGCAGAGGGTCATTCCATACCTGCACCGCTCATTCTACTCAGCCTAGCATTGGGGAGCGCCAGCAGCTGAGGTAAATGGTGAAGTGAGGAGCAGACGGCCAACTCTCTGGAAATTTATGTGAGGCTCCTAAAAACGACACAACCCCAGTAGGCTAAATATAGATGAAAGGGGCAGGGCCAAGGTACATGAAGGGGTGTGGCCCAATATGAGATATGTCTTACAGAAACAGGGTGTAGCTCGTCCTCCAAATATTTCCAATGGGGCACTATGCGCACTGCACACACAAATCTCCCAGGACTACCTGGGAGAATGAAGTGGTGGTCAACGGCTGGTACCCCCATTGAGTCATCAGTGGGGGTTCCAGAGATTGGACTCCAGTGGTCATTCATTCATTACCTATTCTGTGGATAAATAATAATGACAAATTCATAATGTTCATAGGTCAACCCATTCATCTCTTGGCAGTGGCACTCAGAACTATACCTGTCAAGAGGCAAATATTACCAAGTACAATATAAAAGAAGAATAAACTCCTTTATCTAATAGAACTAGATTTAATAAAATCGAGTTCTATAATAAAATATTTAAAATATTTATATACAACATATGTGTATATATACAGTATATATATATATGTAAAGGTGGTTCAAATATAGGTGGTGTGCCAGTGACTGCCGACATCATGATTAGTGGTGAGCGAATCTAAGTATCCAAAGTGGACTTCGATCCGAATTTCCTCGTGCTTTGTGTTAACGAATGAATTTTGCCTGCAATGGCGGTAAAAAAAAAATACTTACCTTATCCATTTATGCACGAAGAGGCTGCCGCGGCCATCTTGATTGCAGATCCCATGCAAAATATTGTGCTCGGTGACGTATAACGTCACTACACCGGCCAGAGTGATGATGTCATCACGCACCGCGCAAGATTTCACGTGGGATATTCAAACAAGATGGCTGCGGCGGCCTCTTCGCGCTCGAATGGATAAGGTGAGTATTTTGACTAACTCCTGAAAGCCCTAATTTTTTTAAATCTCAGATACCGCGATCAGCGATGAACCTGACATCTGAGGGGTTAAGTGATGGGGGCAGGGTGATCGCCGTTTCCCATCATTGCGCCCGCTACATACAAAAAAATGCACTCCGTGACAAAGTCATTCATCACAAAGAGAAATTCTTTGTGAAATTCTGAGAATTTGACACTTCACTCATCTCTAGTCATGATCAAGCCTCCAGACAAACATAAGAAGAAATTCCAAGGTACTCCCAAAATAAGGTTAGTAGTAGTCATCTTTATTCACCAACGTGACATTTCAGTCCTAGGACTTTTCTCAAGCAAAACGTTGCTTGAAACATTGCATTGGTGAATAAAGAACGCTACTACTGAACTTTTTTGGGGAGTGCTGTGGAATTTCATATATATATTTTTATATATATATATATATATATATATATATATATAAAATAGAAATATAATCTAATAAATTAGTAGTTGCATGTCGCAGATACAAAGTGAGGCATTACAAAGGTAAGAAACATGACAATATCACATGTCCTTTAAGATTGCAAGGTTGTATTGCTGACTCTGGCACCAATCAGATTCCCAGTAGACCGAAAACGCAAACAGTAATTAAGCTGTTTAGACCCCAGTAATTAAAATAAACGGCTACATGAAGCCTGGTAATTTACAACTGTAATAATAATGGGATCCCTAATAATGGTGTTTATGCCAACCTGATACGTACTTACACATACACGGTAAGAACACTTGGTTTAAATTGCTCCCATATTCGAGTGTGCACCTGCCAACTCCTGCGCTATATAAAACCTTACGCTATAGTCACTTTATATATGTTTTCACATGTAACACAGGATTATATAAAATAAGTAAGAATATTGTGGAGTTAAATTAAACATTGGAAAGAAAATATAATCTGGTTAAAATATAACCTGATACCACTGTACTGAGTGAGGGTCCTAGTAGCAGCAGCAGTCCATTAGGGTCAAGATAATGGAAGCGGTCCACACGTGCTCAGCAGGATTCAGCTCCAGTGAAGTACAGGGGGAATAAAATAACTACAGTTCCATCATTTTTGGTGTTATGTGTTTTGTTTGTTTTTGTTTTTTTTAGGGGCAATCATTTTTCTACATCATTGACCATGCAAGACAAATTATATGCTAACTTTATTTTGCGGGTCAGTAGGATTGTGGCTATACCAGATTTATACAGTTTTTTATGCTTTACTACTCCTGGTCACTAAAACACCTTCATATTCTGAGAGCCATCATTTTATTTTATTTTGGCACGGTGTTTTCATATGTAATTCTTCACCTATTTTTGCGCTTTTAAAGGGAATCTGTCACCGGTGACCTCCCTATCCAACTGTTTGCATAGACACATAGCTGTGGTTCATCTGATTGAAAACTTTTTCTCAACATGCAAATTGGGCTTTTGGTGCAATGAGGATGCCACCATTGCTTTTGTTGCACCCAGGCTCTTCTGCTTTCTGTCTGCCTGAACTGTTTACTCACAGCAGCAAGGGAGTGGCTGGCCACAGAAATTAGTGGAGCTTGAGTGCAACAAGAGCAATGTTGATGCCCACATTGCACCAAAGGCCTCATTTGAATATTAAGAAAAAGTATAACACGTAAAGGGAGCCTCGGATCAACAAAAGAAAATGACTGTTTTAATCAGGTGAACCACAGATATGTTTCTATGCAAACAGTTGGATAGGGAGGTCGCTGGTGACAAAAATTCCCTTTAAGTGGTTTTAAAACTGCAGGTCTGTTTTGTCATATGCCGTAAAGATACTGCTTTGTTATATCTGTAAATAATGAATCAAGGCAACTGGACTTACTGTAGATTTCTTGAAAACGTTTCACTCGTTCTTCCAACAAGCTTTCTCAATTCTGAGTGGCTGTACAAGTATTCTCTGGGAATAAATATGCAACTGAATTAACATCTGGTAACTATACCCAGCATGGGGTCAGAGGTCATTATACCCAGCATGGGCATTTCGCAATCACACCAAGAACCTTACTAATAGTTAATATTATTTCAGCCACTGAAGCCTCAATTCACAGCAACCACTTACCACAGGGTGAGGCTGACAACTTCGCCTTAAAGTGTCTGCAGCTCTGGCCAGTGCCAAACCACATCCTTCAAACTTGACTAGAGAAGAAAGCAGGGCGGTTACATCCCTGAAGAAAGACAAACATCACCATCCTGCCTGCGGATAAAGGAAGATGCACGGTTGTACTTAATACATCTGACTAAGATGCCAAGGTGACCACACTCCTGGATGATAACAACACATATAAGGCTCTAAGACGAGACCCAACCAGTGGTTACAAGAAGAAGGTTATAGAACTACTACAACAACTAGAAAAGGACAAAATCATTGATCGGGCCATGTATCATCGCCTCTACCCTGGGGAAGCCCCTACATGTATTTTTGGACTTCCTAAGATACAGTACAGACCAAAAGTTTGGACACACCTTCTCATTCAAAGAGTTTTCTTCATTTTCATGACTATGAAAATTGTAGATTCACACTGAAGGCATCAAAACTATGAATTAACACATGTGGAATTATATACATAACAAAAAAGTGTGAAACAACTGAAAATATGTCATATTCTAGGTTCTTCAAAGTAGCCACCCTTTGCTTTGATTACTGCTTTGCACACTGATGGCATTCTCTTGATGAGCTTCAAAAGGTAGTCACCTGAAATGGTCTTCCAACAGTCTTGAAGGAGTTCCCAGAGATGCTTAGCACTTGTTGGCCCTTTTGCCTTCACTCTGCGGTCCAGCTTACCCCAAACCTTCTCGATTGGGTTCAGGTCCGGTGACTGTGAAGGCCA
The DNA here is from genome assembly GCF_014858855.1 of Bufo gargarizans. Taxonomy (NCBI): domain Eukaryota; kingdom Metazoa; phylum Chordata; class Amphibia; order Anura; family Bufonidae; genus Bufo; species Bufo gargarizans. The sequence continues at coordinate 100,056,579 of NC_058081.1, forward strand.
GGTCATCTGGTGCAGCACCCCATCACTCTTCTTCATTGTCAAATAGCCCTTACACAGCCTGGAGGTGTGTTTGGGGTCATTGTCCTGTTGAAAAATAAATGATGGTCCAACTAAACGCAAACCGGATGGAATAGCATGCAGCTGCAAGATGCTGTGGTAGCCATGCTGGCTCAGTATGCCTTCAATTTTGAATAAATCCCCAACAGTGTAACCAGAAAAGCACGCCCACACCATCACACCTCCTCCTCCATGATTCACGGTGGGAACCAGGCATATAGAGTCCATCCGTTCACCTTTTCTGTGTCGCACAAAGACACGGTGGTTGGAACCAAAGATCTCAAATTTGGACTCATCAGACCAAAGCACAGATTTCCACTGGTCTAATGTCCATTCCTTGTGTTCTTTAGCCCAAACAAGTCTCTTCTGCTTGTTGCCTGTCCTTAGCAGTGGTTTCCTAGCAGATATTCTACCATGAAGGCCTGATTCACACAGTCTCCTCTTAACAGTTGTTCTAGAGATGTGTCTGCTGCTAGAACTCTGTGTGGCATTGACCTGGTCTCTAATCTGAGCTGCTGTTAACCTGTGATTTCTGAGGCTGGTGACTCGGATGAACTTATCCTACGCAGCAGAGGTGACTCTTGGTCTTCCTTTCCTGGGGCGGTCCGCATGTGAGCCAGTTTCTTGGTAGCGCTTGATGGTTTTTGTGACTGCACTTGGGGACACTTTCAAAGTTTTCCCAATTTTTCGGACTGACTGATCTTCATTTCTTAAAGTAATGATGGCCACTCGTTTTTCTTTACTTAGCTGCTTTTTTCTTGCCATAATACAAATTCTAACAGTCTATTCAGTAGGACTATGTGTATCCACCTGACTTCTCCACAACGCAACTGATGGTCCCAACCCCATTTATAAGGCAAGAAATCCCACTTATTAAACCTGACAGGGCACACCTGTGAAGTGAAAACCATTTCAGGTGACTACCTCTTGAAGCTTATCAAAAGAATGCCAAGAGTGTGCAAAGCAGTAATCAAAGCAAAAGGTGGCTACTTTGAAGAACCTAGAATATGACATATTTTCAGTTGTTTCACACTTTTTTGTTATGTATATAATTCCACATGTGTTAATTCATAGTTTTGATGCCTTCAGTGTGAATCTACAATTTTCATAGTCATGAAAATAAAGAAAACTCTTTAAATGAGAAGGTGTGTCCAAACTTTTGGTCTGTACTGTACATAAGGAGGGGACCCCTCTCAGACCAATTGTCAGCAGCATCAACTCTGTGACCTACAATGTGGAAAAATACTTAGCCAGAATCCTAGCGCCCTTGGTTGGAAACACACAACATCACATACAGAACTCTCAGGATTTCACCACCAAAATCCAGAACTTTGTATTGGGCACAGAAGAAACAATGGTCTCCCATGATGTTGCATCCCTCTTCACCTGCATACCCACTACAGAGGCAAATGAAACAGTCAGGAAACAGTTGCTACTAGACAACACCTTAGGCTGCAGAACAGAACTTAGCCCAGACCAAGTGTGTGCCTTACTGGACCTTTGTCCGAGTACCACCTACTTCAAGGACAAGTTCTACAAGCAAAAGAAGGCTGTGCTATGGGATCGCCAGTCTCACCTATTGTAGCGAACCTGTATATGGAGGAAGTAGAAAGGAAAGCCCTGACCATAAACCCTAATATAACAATGTGATGTGACAAGTTATAGCTTTGGGAAGGCAGGGAGTAAAAAATGAAATGCAAAAATGGAAAATGCCACAGTCTTGAAAATATTACAATAACAAAGACGAGTTGAGACAGGTCAAGTGTTAGTGGTAACAGTGAGGGAGTAGGAAATTATTTGGTCCTCCTACTTCAGTCACTGAATAAATCAATAAAGGCGGCAGCCTTGGCTATAGGTGCATAAAGATGTGTTCACAGATCATGAAAAATCTTATGTAGTAGTTTGATTTTCAAGACATGGACCTTATTAGTACAAGACATTATTGGCCAACCTACAAGCAGACAAGGGGAGCCAGAAGGTCTTGATGATAGGAAATCAGGTGTTTGGTCCCCTTGCTGGCTCCAACAAAATAATGGACCTGCCTTTTTATAGATTCATCCTTTAGTGTATGTTAGCCTCATTTTTTAAGTCATCAAGGAGCAGTTCACTATGTGAGTACAGATGAGCAAAGTTTTGAAAAACTCAAATCGTCAGCTTCACTGAAGTTTGACAAGAAATTTGATTAATTATGAATTTATTAATCACGAATCGTTATGTTAAAAACCCATTCAACCTATGGGACCGTTTTTTACCACCACTGAGACAGAAGTGCACCCGTCTTACGGCCGTTAAAAACAGTAATACGTTAGTGCAATATGGCTTTTTGGGTTTAAAACGAAAAATCACTAAAAGACCACCTAAATTAAACACCACAAAAAGTAGATTCTGCACAAAAAAGTTTGGTCAGTTTTGGCATAGATCACGCACTATTGTCTGAGGATGTTGAATAAACCCTGTATCACATACTAAGACACTATTATTAAACTGTGGTCGGCGGAGGACCTTGCTACAGATATTGCATTGAAATCCAGAAGCTTCAACTTTTGTCTTTAAAAAATGTACAGCCCTGTGATGGACACTGTAGGTGCTGAGCTCAGATGTGTTCTCTGTATAATACGATTAAGTGCAAACTGCATTCATGACCCCTGGGATGAAAAGCCTCCTAATGACGACTATATGATGTGGTGCCCCTTGCCATTACAAGTGAGTACTAAACATTGCAGAAACCTGCTAAATTCTGCATTGTAACTGTAGCTTTATCTTCACAAAAACCTTTGTCCAGCACTTGAAAGTCAAAACCTAAATTTTTTAACTTCCCAGTGCCGGACAAAGGTTTTTGGATTTTCTTGTTGCTGGAACCTAGCCTGAACATAGGTCCTCTACCATTTGCTGGCTTAGCTGGTGTAAGTTTACATGTCTAGCTTTATGTTCGCACCATGATGCTCCTCCATTCACATGCTGGATCTTTCAAGATTTTTCCACCAAAAAAGTAGATAAAAGCCCCGGGGCCACATGGACCACCAATATCTGTCCACTTTATAGTGTCATTCAGTTCTTTATCAAGAGGCGTGGTGGTCACACTTACACAAACCTTAATGTGACAGTAATTTCTGTGACCCCTATTGCCTTGGCCAATATGAATCATATCTCTCCTTCAGACTAGGGGTGACAGGGAGGTGTTCAAGAACTGTGAGTCAACCTTTTTATATTTTCAACCCCTATTACTGCTCTACAATCCTTCATCTGCCTACACGGTTTTATTACTTTTTACTCCACAATCATAAAGTGTTTTCCTAGGGTACAGATAAAGAGTTCATTGTCTGCTTGCTGTGTAGTAAATTTTCAGACGAATTAAGGTAAATTTGTGTTGATGGCAATTTCTGAGATAATGATGGGAAAATACCTTTTGGCCATTTTGTCCCTGTTGTACCATTTCAGCAGAGAAGAGGTTACACGCGACCTGCAGCTCTACACAGATATCCTTGTGAAAGGGAAAAAAAAAAAACTCATTTGCAGAAGAACATCTCTCCAGCTTTCACCTTGTCAGTCGCTGATCCATTTCCCCGCCTGGGCTCATCCTTACCATTAATCTGCAGGCATTTTATCACTACTGCCTGCACCCTGCTCCTGCTCCCAGCTCCAGATATACAAGCAAGATTTGTCTGCTTCTTCCCCTCTCTCCTTTAGCGGAGTCTTTTCTGCTTAAGTTAGCAATTCTCGGTTGTGCTGACGAGAGCTTGTCCTAGAAATTACCCTTATCTCCCAGGCATAGCGCTTAGCCTGCCAGACACTTAGTGTCAGGGCGTCCCCTCCCTGAGCGCACTTAATGCTTAGCAATAGCCTCCTCAAAGCATACACGTAGCAAACACAAACCTCTTGTATAGACAACAGTGCATGGCGCAGGACAATCAACTTGATGCCAGTGACAATCACAGTATTCTATAACCAATCTATGGTATTTAACCCATTCATGAGACTTCATTTCTTTACGGCAGCCTCAGTTTTGATAAGATTTAGATTTGCTGAATCTAGATTAATTCTTTAGCCCTAAGCTTAGGCCAATCGTTATTTGGTTGCGGCCTAGTTCTAAGCCTTGTCATACATGTATCTCACATAGAACTTGAGTTGTGTGACTTTCTTTGAAGTGAATGTCACCATGATTGTGCTACTGTAGTACACATGACTTCAATGGAGGGCAACTACTGCTTTATGGAAAGACGTAGTAAGCAGCAATATTTCTTGTCGCGTTGTCCTTTCTTGATAATCCAAGCACCAAGATCTGGAGATTGGGTAACATTTGGACGTTACTTTCAATAAAAGTTTTATTTTGTTAGTCGCATATCTTAGTAATATTTATTATGAACAGTCAAAGCTCCACTCTCCTCCTGACACTGTGTTTAATCTATATGCAGCGCCAAAACCAGGGAATCATTATACAAACTCTCATTGAAACCAACTGGCTGGCCTTGTTAAGCATGGCTCAGAGCAAAAAAACACAAACAAAAAACAAAACAAAAGAAGCTTCTTCTTTATGTTTCTTTATCAAAAATACTTCTCATTATAGTGCATACATAAATGGTTCATGGTCAAAAGCACACAGTATCACAAAGTCCATACTTATCGATAAAATCCTGTGTGCATAGGGTCCTTCTGAGGTTCAGCAAATGTGGTGCCTAGCAAGCATGTAGCTACGTTGATTTGATTGAAGACTTTTTAGGTATGGAAAATGTCGGGTCCTCCAGAGTGAGAAATACTCTTTGTAGTTGCTCTCCTCTCTGGCTAATTCAATGGTTTCTGAGCCAAGTGTTTTTTTAAACCCAACAACCCCTTTAATTAGTATCAGTTAACAAAACTTGCTTGGTAAAGGTTTTTTTCAAGATTTTTATATTGACGGTCTATCCCCAGGATAGTCCATCAATATCAGATCCGACACCCGGCATCCCTGCCGATCAGCTGTTCCTAAGTTGCTCTGATGACTGAAATAGGTGGCAGAACAGCACTGCCCCATTTATTTACTCAAGGAATGCTTCTCAAGAACAGCTGTTTGGCGGAGGTGTGGGGTGTCGGATTCCTGCCAATTTGATATTGATGACTAGAGATGAGCGAATCGAATCCCACGAAGTGGAATTCGATCCGAATTTCAGGATAATTTTGATTTGCCTAGAAGCCGAATTTAGTCGTGCTTCGTGTCAGCGAATAGATTTAAGCGAGAGCAAATGTAGGAGGTAAGTTTAATAAAAGAGAATTTTTATTGGCAATTTTACACTCAGATGCCGCGATCCTGTAAGAACGTGGCATCTGAGGGGTACAATAAAATGATGGAGGGCAGCGCTATCGCAGCTCCCTGTCATTGCACCCGCTACTTGCAAAAAATTGCACTTCATGACAAAGTAATTCGTCACAAAGCAATTTTTTTTGGGTGAAATTCGGTGAATCAGCCGAATCGAACTTTGAAGAAATTCGCTCATCTCTATTGATGACCTGAGCTGTGGACAGGCCATCAACATAAAAATCCTAGAGCACCCCTTTAACCTTTATTGCTGTGAGTAGGCTGCTTAGCATCCATATTTACACACTGTAGGATTCCTATTGCACAGTTTGCAGTATTAGAATTTTACTTATGTACTGCATATTTACCTTGTCATAAGATTATTAATATTAAAGAGGGTTATCTGACTGTTTGTAACTGATGATCTATCCTCTGGATAGGTCATGAGCATCTGTTTGGTGAGGGTCCGACACCCAGGACCCCCACGATCAGCTATTTGAGACAGCCCCAGCACCCATTTGAGCTCTGCAGCCTTCTCGCTGCTTACCCTAGGCTAGTGACGTCATGACCATCAGTCACATGGCCTAGGAACAGCTCAGCCCCATTCATTTGAAATAGGGTGGAGCAGTGCCTAGGCCACGTGACCAATGGCTGTGACGTCACTGACCTAAAGTAAGCAGCAAGAAGGCTGAGGTGCTCACAGGAGCACCAGGACTTTATCACACAGCTGATAGGCAGAAGTCCTAGGTTCCGGACCCTCACCAATCAGAGAATAGGTCATCAGTTACAAAGAGTCGGACAACCCCTGTAAGCCCCTACAAGGGAAATACTATTGCACATATTACTGACATGTACCATTTTATAGAAACATGTGGATGTGTTTTGTATAGGAATAATTCCTAGCAGTACATCAAAGACTTCTACACTATTTTAAAGCTAAAACCTCAAAAATATTTCCATATGCCTTGTGATCTCACAGTGCAAGCTTATAAATGATGAACCTGATTAGGATAATATCCAGACACTCTACCTCATACAGAGACTACACACATCATGGGTACTAAGGTCTCACATATTTTAAGGAAATGTTACCATATAAGAGCTATATTCCCTATTGTGCCTATCATCTCACTGTATTAGAAGGAGTGGCTCTCATCTGTCAGTCTCTTCTTTCTATGTAATCAGCAACATGTCTGGTAAACTATATTCCTGGCAAACTATGCCGCTATTGAAATCCTATAAACTACTGAATGATACTGGTAATTTTTTTGGAAAGCAACAACCTCCTGGCGGTAGTATTTGTCTTAAGGTCTTGTAATTTATGTAGATGTGTCCTACCTTACCTCTTGGATGGAGATATCCCAAGATGAGTGGGGTGAAATGAACAGCTTTCAAAAAAATAAATCTTTTCATTGCTCACAATTTCTAAATCTCAAATTGATTGATATGGGTGATATTATAAGTAGAGATGAGCTAATCGAATCCCACGAAGTGGAATTCAATCCAAATTGCAGGATAAATTCGATTAGCCTAGAAGCCAAATTTCCTCGTGCTTCGTGTTAGCAAATCAATTTAACCTGAAATAGAATTTAAAAAAATAAAAAATTCAAACTTACCTCCTCCATTGGCTCACGACGGGGCGCCAGCCTCCATCTTGTTTGAAGATCTCAGCCAAAATCCTGTGCGGTACATGATTACATCATCACGCCAGCCGGCGTGATAACGTCATACATCACCACGCCAGCCGGCATGATGACGTAATCTCGCGCCGCACAGGATTTCGGCTGAGATCTTCAAGCAAGATGGTGGCGGCCGGCCCGTTGCGAGCAAATGGAGGTGGTTTGATGAATTTTTTTTTATTATTAATTTTATACTCGGATGCCGCAATCATGTATGAATGCGACATCTGAGGGGTACAATGACGGGGCAGCGCTATCGCAGCTCCCTGTCAATGCATCCGCTACTTACAAAAAAATTTGCTTCGTGACGAAGTAATTCGCCACAAAGCAAATTTTTGGGTGAAATTCAGTGAATCAGTCGAATCGAACTTTTAAGGAATTCGCTCATCTCTAATTATAAGGCTTCTTTCACATCAGAGTTAGAACTGAGGACTGCCTGGAGCTCTTCTCTGGATCTGGCATAGCCAGATGTTATAATGTGATCTGGAGCTACCTGGCAAATATGTCGGGATTCAGCCAGACAAAACCCATTGTGTGCAGCCTGCCAGTGAGCTGTAACGCTAGTGTGAAACTAGCTCTATCTATACCTTACCTAGCTATTGGATTGAATTTTTTCATGTTCTGCTTGCTTTTCAATTTTCCATTACAATTTTGTTTACTTACCTCAAATCAACCTTTTTCAAGTGCTCTTATATTTCAGTTACTACTATATATATATATATATATATATACACACACACATACTCACACAGATATGTATATTGATGATCAAAAGGGTAACAATGTTTTTGACTTTTGACTTTCAGGCTCCATATCTCACCATCCACTACAGCTTCGAACATAAGACGACCATCATTTTATAGATAATTATCTTGGCTAACTCATAAACTGGACTTGCAACTATTTAGCATATGATTAGTTATGCACATTCTTGTCATCTAACTGCATTGTTACTGTTTTGCTCCTAGAATTCTAAACTTTAATTTGTATTATTTTGTTAGTATTTTGTAAATCCACCTTTGGCTTTCAACACTGCCTGAATCCTTCTGGTCCTTCTGGTCATGCTCTTGATAAGATTCAAGCATGTCTCGACCAAAATCTGTTCCCAGGTCTCTTCTACACGTTCCCAATGTTGGTGCATACTGGTCGACTCACTTGGGTATAAATACAACATTTTATTACGTTATTAATATTATTATTAAGTTTATACTGTCCTGAAGTCAGAAAATGAAATCTATACCTGCTATTAATTGGTGTAGATCAGCAGTTCTCAACCTAGGGGTCGCGACCCCTTTGGGGGTCGATCGGCCCTTTCCGGGGGGTCGCCTGAGGCTTCCTATTAGGGCTGCACGATTGTAGCGTTACATTACCCTACTTCGTGAGATTTCCCTACCTCCTGACTTCCCGTCGCACTGCTAATGACGTGAGGAGGCGTTCCTGAGTTTTGACGATCTGCACATGCGCACACCGACAGTTTATGGAAAATCTCAGCGGAGTTCAGCTTCACACCGGGACACTGTGCATGCGCCGGCCGGAGTTAGCCGCGCTTGCGCACTGGGCCGTAATATTTCCCTACTAAGGCTCTCCTGCGCATGCGCAGTGTCCCGGTGTAAAGCTGAACTCCGCTGAGATTTTCCATAAACTGTCGGTTTGCGCATGCGCAGATCGTCAAAACTCAAGAACGCCTCCTCACGTCATTATCAGTGCGACAGGAAGTCAGGAGGTAGGGAAATCTCACGAGGTAGAGTAGTATAACGCTACAAATAGGAGAGAGACTGTTTCACACAGGAGTAACATACTTTACACGCAAAGACAGTTATGTGCGCAGTTTAGGACACATGAGGGGACACATAGGGCCATGAGGGGGACCAGCATAAGATGCTATATGTCTTATGTTGGCCCCCCTCATGGCCCTATGTGTCATAGCACACATCCCCTATAACAGCGTACTCCACAGATCCACCTCATAACAGTGCCATCCACAGGTCCCCCATAAGTGTCCTCCACAGATCCCCCATAACACTGTCCTCCACAGATCCCCCATAACAGCGTCCTCCACAAATCTCCCATAACAGCGTACTCCACAGATCCCCCATAACAGCGCCCTCCACAGATCCCCCATAACAGCGCCCTCCACAGATCCCCCATAACAACGCCCTCCACAGATCCCCCATATAACAGCGCCCTCCACAGATCCCCCATATAACAGCGTCCTCCACAGATCCCCCATATAACAGTGTCCTCCACAGATCCCCATATAACAGCGTCCTCCACAGATCCCCCATATAACAGCGTCCTCCACAGATCCCCCACAACACAGCGCCCTCCACAGATCCCCCACAACACAGCGCCCTCCACAGATCCCCCACAACACAGCGCCCTCCACAGATCCCCCACAACACAGCGCCATCCACAGATCCCCCACAACACAGCGCCAATTACAGAACTACCTAACACCTTGTAATAGACTGGCATACATCCTGCATATCAGATATTTCCATTACAATTCATAACAGTAGCAAAATTAGTTATGACGTAGCAAGGAAAAAAATGTAATGGTTGGGGGTCACCACAACATGAGGAACTGTATTAAGGGGTCACGGCTTTAGAAAGGTTGAGAACCACTGGTGTAGATGTATACCCACTTTCTGCTTCAAGTAATAACAAATCTGTCTAAAAGTTTTAGACCACACTCCTCCCAGTAAATTACAGCTTTTAACTAAGCAGCAAGCATTGAAAATTTTATGAGAGAGTTTATGACAAAAAATGTACACAAATGAATGTGGCTGATAAGACATGAACATCCAAACATTAGATTCAACCTACAATAACTTTTACAGTAACTGTCCCCCAGACTAGGCATCTAACTATGAGGTAAAGTGATTGCTGTAACACCTGAGCCGTGGAGCCTAACAGGGTCAATTTCTTATAAATATATCAGTTTTAATTTATGCCTCTGCCCAAGATCCTCTCTTTGGAATTGAATTTTAGAAGAGGTCAGTTAAGAAAGTTAGAAGGCAACTAGATCCCCTAGATCCCCATGAATGGATGGCATACAGGTGCATACCAATAAATTAGAATATTATCAAAAAGTTAATTTAAGTGTTAATTTATGTTTATGTTGATGGCTATGGCTTATAGCTGATGAAAACCCAAAAGTCAATATAAAAAAAAAAAAATGAATATTGTGAAAGAGCTCAATATTGTAGACTCATGAGGTCATACTCTAATCAGCTAATCAACACAATATACCTGCAAAGGTTTCCTAAGCCTTTAAATGGCCCTTCAGCCTTTTTCAGTAGGCTATACAATCATGAGGAAGACTGCTGACTTGACAGTTGTCCAGAAGACAGTCATTGACACCCTCCACAAGGAGGGTAAGCCACAAATGGTGATTGCTAAAGCAGCTAGCTGTTCGCAGAGTCCTGTATCCAAGCATATTAATAGAAAGTTGAGTAGAAGGAAAAAGTGTGGTAGAAAAAGTTTCACAGGCAAGGATAAGCATAGCCTTGAAAGGACTGTCAAGAAAAGGCCATTAAAGAATTTTGAGGAGATTCACAAGTAGTGGACTGCGGCTAGAGTCAGTGCTTTAAGATCCACCATACACCGATATATCTAAGACATGGGCTACAACTGTTGCATTTCATGTGTTAAGCCACTCTTGACCCAGAGACAACTTTATAAGCATCTTACCTCGGCTAAGGAGAAAAATAACTGGACTGTTGCTCAGTGGTCTAAAGTCCTGTTGTCAGATGAAAATAAATGTTGCATTTCATTTGGAAATCGAGGTCCCAGTGGAGAGGCACACAATCCAAGTTGCTTAAGGTCCAGTGTAAAGTTATAGTCAGTGAAGGTTTGGGGAGCCATGTCATCTGCTGATGTTGGTTCACTGTGTTATATCAAGTACTGTCTGATCGCCTCCATGCCACGCTGCATTGATGCAGTAATTCCTGCTAACGGAGCACCGACCAAGTATTGAGTGTATATACTGTACATCATTTTCAGTAGGCCATCATTTCTGTATTAGAAATAATTTTTTATTTGGTGTTATATAATAATCGTTTTTTCTGAGATACTAACTTTTGGGTTTTCATTAGCTTTAAGCCATGATTATCAACCATTAAAAGAAAAAACACTTGAAATCGATCACTGTGCAAGTAAGGAATCTATAGAATATATGTTTCACTTTTTGAAATGAATTGCTGAAATAAATTAACTTTTCGATTATATTCCAATTGGTTGACTTGCACCTGTATATAGCACGGCCTGTAGAGTTTCTCCAGATGAAGCTGACCTTCCCCGCATGTTCGAAGCCTTATCATGACTTCTATCCAGTGGTTTAACTACTGTATTTTTATCCACCACTGATACTTTTACAATTCTCACAAAGTACTAGTGTTCTTCTCCAGTGATCAGAGGGGGGCTGACGGCTCTGCATCATCCATCGCTTACTAAGTGAACAGTTTGACTTTGCCAACTTTGATTGTAGACACCACAGGCTTCTGGGTGAGAACAGCAACTCTCAGTGATACGACTTAGCAATCTAACTCAGGTAGGTTATTCAGTAGCAGGGAGTCCATGGTTCAGCTCACCAGGGGCGCATGTATTTTCTCTCAAAACAACAAGCACAGGAAAGAGCCAGTTCCCCTTGAAGTAAAATATAGACATCAACTTCAGAACACTTGTACAGAAAAGCATGACTTATTTTCCTTTAGCTCATTTCCTTATGTCTGTCCCCTCAATAATACCACCTAGAAGCGGTCTGTTTCCCTCCGTAGAAGGGCTCGGCTTGCTTACTTTCCCCACTATCAAGAAGTGTGGTTAATTCCTAATTAGCACTGACAGATGCTTCCCCTGTAATCCTATTCCCAACATGCCCTGCTTGCTTTTGTTTGCTGGTGGAAGATATATTGTGACACAGTAATGACCCTTCAGTGCAGTTCTGGAACAGTTTAATGACACACTAATGATTTATTACATGTTCCACTTGATTAGTTGGTCGTTTGTCAGCATTATATTTCCCTGTCCATAAACCTGTCACAGGTTTTATAGACCTTTCCCTGGAAAAAAAAAAAGAAACCCAAAATAAATTCTGTTTTTTTTATTTCTACTCTTGTTTTTGCTGAGATGGTTTCACAGAGCCCCTATTATTGAAACGACCACAGGTCTTATTAAATCTTGGAGCCTATTGCGGGATGGAATGAGCTAATGGCTGTGGCATGTTTAGTGGGTGTAATGAAGGTAATCATATATACTCCACATCCGCGCCCAGGTGGAGATTAAAGGAAGAAATATAGTACAAAACTGCATTGTGACTATAAATATAGGGTGAAAATGTTTGAAAAAATATATATAATTTAGCATATCGTTATTATACCAGCCAGGGGAGTACATAGAATTCATTGGGCCTTATAGCAGGAATCTGAATTGGGCCCCCATGGTCCTTTCCAAGCCCCCGCTGACTACCCATCCCTAGTCCCAACAACCTTCTCAACCTTCTACCCCAGGCCCTCCCCTCCCTTACCCATGAACTGTAGGTACATTGGTGCTACATTACACATTACTACTGTTTTTGATAACCTGGGGGGTGCTTATGAAACAACATATACACAAAGGGTGACATTAGTAGGCATAATGTACTATATAGCACTACCGTCCAAGCCCGCGTTCACATTACTGTTAGTTTTCCGTTCTTCTGATCAGTCAGAAGAAAAATAAAAAGCAATAAAAGAGATCCTGTATTTTAAGCATCCATTATGCTCATTTATGCACATTTTGCATCCATTTTAGCCATTTCCATCTGAGATACGTTATTTTAGGTGGTAAGAAAAAAATACTTTGTGAAGAACTCTTTTTTTTTTACATTAAAAAAACTGATATCATACGGAAATTACTGAAGAGGATGCAAAATGTGCGTAAACTGAGCATAATGGATACTTAAAATAAAGGATCTGTGTTTTGTTTATTTATCTGTTCTTCTGACAGATCAGAAGAACGGAAAACGGAACAGTGATGAACAGTGATGAAACGGAACAGTGATGAAACGGAACAGCGGCTTAAGGCTTCATTCATACTGTATCTCAGGTGACTGTATCTGGCAGAGAACATCCTGCCAGAGTTAACTGGATCCAGCATTGCTAGATTCTGCCGTTCACCAGGGATGCCCAACCAGCACCCTCCAGCTGTTGCAAAACTACAACTCTCAGCATGCCTGGACACCCTAAAGCTATTAGGGCGTGCTGGGAGTTGTGGTTTTGCAACAGCTGGAGGGCTGCAGGTTGAGCTTTCCTGCCATAGACTATGGCAGACTACCAGCATGGTTTCGGCCTGACAAAAACTGTTCCACTCGTGAGCGTCGGAGCATTTCCCTTGCCCTGTGCTGAATCTGGAGAATGTTTCTGGAGATTCGGTGACGTCACAGGATCTGCAGAAAAAGCCCTTGCCTTGCGCAATTCAGCGCAGGGCAAGGGAGAGTATTGGAGCATGAAATACTCTGATGATCAAATCAGAGGGGCTGAGTGGGGTAAGAAGTGAATATGACAAAAACCCTTTAACTGTCACAGTCATAACTAGTATTGAGTGAACTTGTATTTTCAAGTTTGGCGTACAAGGTTCGGGTTATCTAAGAACTCCGTTATGGATTTTGCTACCACGGATCATAATTGAATTCGATGACGTCATAGCATGGTCAGCATAGACTTCTATTATGACGGAAAGCAATACGGAAAGCCTCTTATAGACTTCCGTGGTGGATGCCGTCATAGAATTCTGTTGTGGTCCGTGGTACCGGAATCCATAATGGGATTCTTAGAAAACCCAAACCTTATACGCTGAACTTGAAACACAAGCTCGCTCAACACTACTCATAACTCATTGAAAACTCATCAAGTGTGTGTTAACTCTGCTACATCTCTGTGTGTGTATGTATATATACATATACATACACACACAGAGACACACATCATATACACTGTACATATAGTACACACACATATACATTTACTCAGTCATTCACATATATACAGGTACATTAGACAATTACACACACATCACATACATATGTACAGAATACAGAACACTACCAAGTACAGATATGTAAACACACACAGATTACACTGGCACACACTTACCTTCTGAGCAGGTCTCCAGGGTAAACAGTCAGGATTGATGGGAGGACATCTTCTCCTCAGCAGGCAGTGCAGCAGGCCTCTTCCCCCCCCTTCCTCTGTCCCGACTGCTGCACATGGATTACATACCAGCAGAGGAGGACTCTGAAGTGTGCCAGGACAGGGAGGAGGAGCAGAGTGGGGGAGGGGAACACTGGGGAGGCTTCTGATGGTAGCAGCACATCCTGCTGTAGCTTCTGAAAAATGGACCTCTCCTCAGCAGTGCAGCCCCTGAGGACATGTGCAGGCTGCTGACTGATGGTATCTCCTTATGGTAGGATCCGGTGTTCTGTCAGAAAACCTTACCTCGTCAGATTCCCTTACCTCACATGACTTCCGGGGGTGTGCGCATCCGCGCAAGCGCAGTACCAGGGCATGGGTAAGGTAAAATAACAGTGAGCGTTGACTCATGGACTCGCGCCCATGGACACCGCGCGCACGCCCAACTGCACGTGCGCTCTCAGGGGTAAGGAGATCTGATGGTCTTTTGTCTTGTTAAATCGCCTTACCCTCACACTGCGCAAATCCATGCGTGTGCAGTGTGAGGGTAAGAAGATTTAACAAGACAAGCATGCACTTTCTATAATACCAATGTCACAAGGGTCTTTGGGCCCCTTCAGGCTCCTGGGCCCAGTAGCAACTGCTACCTCTGCACCCCCTATAGCTACCCACCTGATGGTGAGTGAGGAGTCCTGTTACTTTGCATTGAGTTCGAGAGGTTTCAAGAAATGCCTCTGACACATAGGCACAGGTAACATCCTGCCCTTAGGCAATCCCATGGTACAAACATTTCACTTTTTAGGCTAATATAAAATATAAGTTAATAATTAATAAAGGTAACACATGTAGCACTGATGTATACTTAAACATTTTATGGTGTATCATGTGGATGATAGCAGGTTCTTCAAAAAACATGGCAATGTTGGTTTCTGTGCAGGTGCATGAGCTAGCAGAACAATAAGAGAATAAGTTCAATTTGTGTATTGGCACATGTGACAGGACTTCATAAGATACACCTTGTATATGAGCATCCATGAAATTGCAACAGTACAAAGACTGCGCCCATTGCTGAGCCAAGGTGATCAGAACTGGCTATTGGCTGTCTCGCAAGCCCTCATTCCTGTAGAAGACCTGGAGGCTAAACACTCTCTCTCCACATGCCAACCTCCCAAGCATTTGGCTGGAATATTAATAAACATCCCTCTCCTGGGCTCCAGGAACCTATCTAACACATCTCAGAAATTGGCTCTACAATAGAAGGAAAAGAAAAGGTTTAGTGCCAACATTTGCTAAATAATATCATTATCTCTCCTTGGCATCTACACAGATACTTTTCCTACAGAGACGAAGGTTCAGGATATTAACATTTCACAGTATAGCTCCCACTGCAAGTCAAAAGAGGAAAGACATTGTCGGTGGTTATGCAAGAGGCAGGGGCATGAAACTAGTTACCCGATCTCTCCCTATATACTTGTAGTTTCTTTACAAACAGATGTCATATTGTCTAACAGCAGAAAAGGTGATAAACTGTAATAGTGAGCGCGTAGAGAAAACATGGCGTGCGCAGGAATGAAAGGCCAGTCCTGCATCATTGACGTGTGGCTTCAGTTACCTGTCACTGATACAGTAACTTCTGCTCTGGTAACTTTCCCAGAGACTGTCATCAGTGTCAAACTGAACTGCCCTAAGTCAGACCTAAAAAAGAGACACAACGGCTAATGTCATGGTCGCCAAATAGGATTTATACAAGAAAAGACAACTGTAAAGTGGTATAATCTGTTTTAATCCCTTAGCATTAATTTGTAGCATGATCAGCGACATTCTGGATGAAGGTTTTAGCAGCACTGAAATATGAGTTGCCCAAAATTACCCAGGCATATATTGCAGAAAAGCCCTGCACATAAAATGTACTCACTGCAATCAGTCAGTTGTGTATAAGCAAACACATATAGGCACCCAAATATCAGTATGTTCTGAAGGTAAAGTATAGGTAGAAAACTAAGAGTTCAGGGAAAAGACTTTGACTAGCACACAGTAGACCTACAGACTCCATATTCCATTGGATTTGCACCCATAGCCAACAAAATATTCTTTCATGATTTTTATCAAAAAGGTAATAAGCTATACTTTGGGCTTTGAGAGTTACTATAAAATATGGACTATAAAACATGATCTAAAGCTACAGTAGTTTTCCACAAAGAAGATAACAAACATTTTTAGGGAACCAAAGGGCACAGCATATCTATTACTCACTGTAATCATGTTAATAGTTAAATCTACATATTCGTGTTGTCCTCCCAGACCTGCCATCAGGAATTTCAGGGACCCATACAGGCAAATTTTGGGGGGACCCTTTGACCTCGCCCAGCTTCACCCCACCTACACCCTCCCTGGCACCACCCCTGCACCACCCCTAGTGAAAAGGGATCCAGTGGGCTCTGGCTTTGTCAGATATGACAATTTCAGTTCTTTGTCTTCTGCTGAAATGCCATAACACAGATGTGAAAGAAACATTACAAAGGGCACTCATTGGGAACAAGCGTTCATATGAATGTCCCTGCCCCATAACGGTCCTGATGAGTTTCCTGTGTAATAGCGCCTTAAGCCCCTCATTTTAGAATTGCCTTTGTATAATTATTACCGTAGGGATAAGTGCCACAGCCTCCTCACAGCATATAAAGTACAGCTTCATACATTGGATAGTGGCAGTGCTTGGTATTTCAGCACAGGACCATTCACTTGAATGGGACTAAGCTGCACCTAGGCCATGTGACCAATAAACATAACATCACTAGCCTAGGAAGAGGCCACAGAACTCACCGATACTTTGCTTCGTGGCCTCTTCAAACAGCTCATCAGCAGAGGTGCCGAAAGTTGGATCTTCTCGGATACTAATTGCAGTGTCCCACTAGTGTACCTGGGCACTGAAAAAGCTTATTGTGTCATATGTTATATCATGCTGTATTGCTTTCTTATGTGAAATCCCTGTTACCAGGCTGTCAGGTGCACTACACACATTCCACCACTAGATGGGGATAGCACCACAGTATATATAGCTCAGTTCAGGCCTAGGTAGGCAGTTGGGAGTTGGTGAAAGAAGAAGAAGAAGGAGATGGAGTGAACAGCTAGGGGGAAGGAGAGGTCCCCTCTCCTCTCAGCTCTCTCTTGGGCTCCTCGGTCCAGAGAAGCCAATTTATATTGCAGTGTCAAGCCAGAAAGATAGGCGGAGGTGAAGTCTGTATTCTACCATACACTCTTCCGGAGTAGCAAGTGAATTTTATCAAGTTTATTGTGGATAAAGACAAAGGAAGGACAAAGCCATTATTCTGGGCTTTAGGCGCCTTTGTATTTAGGTTAGGATTTATTAGCTTCCGGCAGCCTCACCGTTATTCTAAGGACAGATAAAATTTCTGTTACATCACTTGAGTGTAGAAGACTAAGACATGAACTACCTCAACTGAGACTGAAGCAAGTTAAATTACTGAATGTCAGTGAGTTCATAACTAACTACCCTAGCCTGAGACATAACTACAAGTACAGCCTGTTACTGGGATTCATCACATCCAACTTGCATGTGTATCAGAGACTGCTTTATTACTAGATGCAAATTGTTATCAAGTACCTGGTTATAGTAAAGTTCCCAGTTGGATTTAAACCTGCCTCATTCTTCTAACTTCATACTACTACCGCTCTCAACATTTTGCACCATCAAGATGCTGGCGTCATGACACTACCTAAGTCAGGGGCCAGGCCGCACAAGCACTCAGAAACCATTCACCATCAAGGGCACCTCAATCACCACCTGGCCGGTGTCCCCTGTAAATGATTGTGCCCCGGAGAATCCAGTGCTGTTCTCCCCTTCACTGCACTGCTGGCCAAGGGAGGCGTCTGCTAAACCGTGAGTAACCGATGAACTGTTTGTACACTTCGTCCCACCGTGAACCTCACGTGTTCTACCCCTGTGGACTGGCACGTTGCATAATGACCTATCCTGATTCCTGAACACAGGTCATCCATAATTTAGTCCTGGAAAACTGCTTCAAACAGTGCCATTTTCATCAGAACCTGGTGTACATTGCTTGTATGAGCCTTCATATAAAGCAGATCCATTGTGCAGAGAAATACACACCTCAGAGTAATCTGAATTAACAAAGGGACTAGATTAAGAAGTTCTGGCCCTGTAGACGCTGAAGAAAATAGGCCCCACTGTAATTTCCCAGATAAAACCTTTCAGTCACAAATCACGATCCATAGGCCAAAGCTGACAGAAAGGCTTCAGTCGCGAGAATAGCATATAACCTGACAGGTGACCTTAAGACGAAAAAACCAAGCTCAATCTTCAAGAACACAAAAAGTTCCCATAAACCAGAGAAAGAGACAGGGCAGAAATGTTCACCTCACATTTACAGGGCATGGCTTCGATCCAGAGAGACCAAATCCACGATGCTGACAAGACAGTCAGTGTTAAATACTGCCTGTGTACAATTCCCCGTAGCCAACATAACCAAGCTTTCAATACGATTCTCCTCACAAAGGACAAGGAAATCTAAAGCTGCAGACGGCAATGTAATAAAACCGTGTAACATTTTCCTGCTCGTCTGTAAATACACCCAACCAAATTCAAGGCGAGTTGCCATCTCATCCTTACATCAGTAACCGCCAAGAGCACATCCCAAGTATATTGTAGTTTGTGTGATGGAAACCCTCGTTCGCTCTTTCAGAAAGCTCTGCCACTTGTTCATTGCTTTATGAATTGCTGTTGCCAGCTACAGTAAAAAAGAAGGTATTGTTTCAATGCAGGATGTATAAATAACGTTTCAGTGCCGAGCCTCGGAGGCAACCTTTACCTGCAAGGATTGGATGAGCCGGGAGGGGAGAGTGTCTCTAAATGTCCTTGTGTCACTGTAATCCGCCTTTAATGTATGGCTTAATTTCCTCTTGCATTAGACACTTGATAAAAACGAGAGGGTTGTCAGTTTTCCATTGCCTGATTTTATAAGGGTTATAAAGCAAGGCCCACAATGCTTTGCACGCAGCCGTTGGCTTGGACGGGTACCTGTGAAACAACTTTATCACATCCTGGACGACAAACAAATTGCAAATACTGATTAAGCCATAAAGTTACAACAACATTAAAATATAATGAGAGGTTATTGGAAAGGCAGTTAAAGCAGCAGCGAGGAGCCTGGAAGTTTCTTTTTGACACTTATACTGTTACGTGGACATTATCGTCCTACATGTCTGCAGATATTTATCCTTGAAAGGTTTATGGCAGAGATCTACGGCTTTGTTGCCGCAGCTGGACTTTTTTGAAGATACTGTAAAACCTTGCTCTATGGACTACACAGGGTGTATATTATCACACACTATGACTACTTCTACATTCCTGAGGTTCTGCATTGCTATTCAGCAAAAAACAAAGGGCATCCAGTCAGTTCATTGAGGCACCTGCTTATCCACGTTTCTACACGTGTGAGATCTTGTAGGCCTCAGTGACACAACTGTATTTGTTCTAGATTTATAAAGTCCGAAATATGGCAGCAATATTTTAAGCAATGCAACTATACATGTAGTAGTTTTTATATTATTTTTTTTATATTTCTACATGAGTAAACCATGCACCATGGAATTTCTTGGCTCCACACTAGAGATTAGTGAATTTCTTTCATGTCCGAATCTAACAAATTGGTCGGAAGATTCTATCGGGTACAATGAAATTCGACCCAAATCAAGTGCTCACATTGCCCTGAAAAGTCATGTATGACACTCTGAGGTCTCAGAGGTCGGAGGTCTCTAACACACTGCACTGTCTGATTTCACTTAAATTAATACATGGCAGACAAATTACTCCTTTTTTGGTGTCAAATGCCTTTTTTCTTTGCTTTCTGAGACTACAGAGAACATACTACCTAACCCCTTAGCCTACATTTCTTTCCTTCAAGAACAATGAACACATGACACCATATTAACTTTGATTTACGGGGGTTGGTCCCAGCCCTATTTCCATAATGCTTTGAATTGATATAACATGCCAAGTAGTCTAAAGTGGCATGCCAACCAGTAGGCCAGTCCACCATCGGCTCCATATGTCATCTCCACAACTACAACCAATCACCAGCTGTGACTTGATATCATCAGAAAAGGAACTCTAGAATAAAACAAAACATGTCAGGGGGCGTGGCCAGCCATGGAGGAGTGAAGACGCACTCAGCCAGAGCTCCTCCACATCCGCAACATGATTTGTCCCACATTGTCAGCCACTGATGTGAAAAACCTTGAAGAAGGGTAGAGCCCGACCATTGGCTCCCCTGGCATCCTCCCAAGATGAATTGCCGCGTCTGTTCGCCCGGAAGTCCACCTCACTGGCTCCCGCTGTCAATGGCCGCGCCTTGCGCTCACAAGATGGCCCATGTACTCACGACACGCGGACATCAGAAGCGCTCCCTGCAGTGCCCGACAGCCTTCCTTTGCAAGCGGGCAGATCCTCCTCAGGGCCCTCCTTACCTTCTCCTGCAGAGCAGCCTGCATGGACTCACAGTCCAGATCGAAGTCCTTCTGCCACCACCGGACTGCGATCTTTACAGCCTCAAAGCGGCCCTGACTCTCCCCACTGAGCCAAGCATCAGCAATCCACCGCCACACTGCTGCTTCATACAGCACTGCAGGTCAGTTCATAGGGCTCACCCTCCTCACAAGAGGCTCCCCCAATGTCCCCCAAGCCTGCCATGCCAGGAGACCCTGCGCTGAGGCTGTCAGTTGACCCCTTTTGGCCCAGGGGATATACTCCTCAACTACCCATGGAGCTGGATACCCTATACATCCATCAGGGGCCCCCTCGTGAACAATCTTCACCACATAATGGCCCTCATCTCCTGCAGCAGCTCCAGGATCTGACTCAGAAGTCCCCCAACCAACCGGCACCCCGTGCCCTCTCCTCCCCTGCTTCACAAGACCCCCTTCGTCCACCTTCCCGCTCTCCTGGTCCCTCCTTGGCGGCGGCGCCATGCTGGTCTACCAGATCTTCATGGGACGATGCCTGTCCGCCATTTTCTGGAGCAACACCATCAGGCACAAGGGCTACGACTGACCCTGTGGATATATCCCCCCAGGGTCTTTCCATACACTCCGCCCTGAGACTGCCATCCTCTTCTGCTTTATTTGATGAAGACACCAGGCCGCCCACCATGGTGGATTTTCGTACTCTTATATGCTCTCTACCCTCCAAGGCAGATCCAGATTCACCGCCAATATCCTACAAGAATGTAAACGGGAATTCTCCCAGGTCCAATCTGAGATGGCCTAGCTCGACATTAAAGTCAATTCTGTCACACAGGATCATGCAACCTTGTCAGCCACTGTAGAAGCATCACAAGATAAAGTCCAAGCCCACGATGCGTAACTACATGTCCTACAGCAACACCTAGACGACATTGAAAATCACAGTCGTCGCAACAATTTGTGGATTAGAGGCCTTCCAGAGTCCATACCAGCGGTGGACCTGCTACCCATGATAGTGGGAATTTTCAATGGAATTCTCAGGTGCCCGCCAAACTCCCACATAGAGATTGACAGAGCACACAGGGCCTTGAGACCTCCTAACCCTGATAGCGCTAACCGGAGAGACATAATTTGCAGAATCCACTTTTATGCCATCAAGAAACAGATCCTGAATAAAGCAGGACAGTCCTCCCCTATATCCTTTGACGGGGTCCCCATCATTCTTCTATAGGACCTCTCACGCAACACTCTGTTGCAGTGAGCTGCCTTACGTCCACTATTGGATCTTCTCAAGGACCGAGGCTTTTCTTACCGCTGGGGTTACCCATTTGACCTATTTGCAGGCTTTAAAGGTCATGTTGCTACTCTCCGTACTCCTCCGAACTTAACGCATCTACTGCAACAGCTAAACTTGCCACCGGTCAATCTGGGCCCATGGCCATCTATCCTTCCACCTACTTCTGAATCATTGAGACGACCTCGTCCTCCTCATGAAGTCACCAAGGAGGCACCTGGACCAACTACACCAACTCCACGGGATCAGAGATGACGAAGATCAGCTGGTCCTAGACGCGGATCCCCACCTAACCTCGTCACTTGAAGGACTGCCTGCAGTTTCTATTTGAGCCTATTACTCCACAGCCATGATGGCTCCTCTTCTTTTCATGCTTAACACCACCTTGTTCCTTTCACTTACTCTTTGTCAGTGGCTGCTACTATCGACTGTCAGTTCGATTTGATAGGGGATAGGGTAGGCCTGCTTTTCTCTGGCTGCTACTTTCCCCCAAGAGTCCGATACACTACACAACATTGACCCTGGCGACTGTCTCTTTAGACCTTTTGGTCACACTAGCTCTTTCTCTTGTTTGCATCCTCTTTCTCTCTTCCTCTTTTTCTTTACTCTCTTCTCGCTTTCTGTACGTCACCCTTCATCGTGTTCCTTATGTTCTTCCCTCCCTACAGATAAGACGTCACTCAAGATAGCGTATTTCAATGGTAAGGGCCTCAACACTTCTGAAAAAAGAACTCAGGTACTCCACCATCTCCATCGTCAGAAGGTACACATTGTTTGTTTCCATGAAACGCACTTCAAAGAGGGTTGTGCCCCTGGCTTATGGCATCGGCACTACACAACCCATCCATAGATTTTTGCCTCACCAGGTGCTAGGATGCACTGCTGACCCTGAAGCCAGATACTTGATTCTTTCATTACTAATTGGTGGACGTGAGATCACTTTTTTTAATGCCTATGCCCCAACCAAAACCAGGCCTCCCTTATTCTGGACCTAGTTGATAAATCCCTTCCCCTGATCTGAGGAACGGTCATCTTCTGTGGCGATTTCAACCTTACTCTTGCCTCCACATTCGATAATTCGACTGGACATGCCTCCCTTCCCTACTCCACTATTAAAAAAGTTAAGAGCATTCCTCCAATTACAACTCTGTGACCCATGGTGCCTCCAGCACCCAGGAGACAAAGACTATACTTTTTATTCTGCCTCTCTCTCCTCTTACAGTCGCATACACTATTTTCTCCTTCAACAACCGGCTCTATCGGTGTTGGACTCCACACAAATAGGCAATATCCTGTGGTCAGGCCATGCCCCAACATTCTGCTCCCTAAACCTCCCCTTCCTTACTAAAAACAAATGGACTTGGCGCCTGAACGAATCTCTCCTGAACTTACCAGCACTGTGTCAGACTTCCTGTCGGATCACATTGCAGACTCCACTCCTCTTCCAATGAAATGGGAAGCCAGAGTTTTTATTAAACATGGCTCCCGTCTCAAGAAGGAGAAAGCACACTCCCTCAAACTTGCATTACAAAAGGTCGCCTCCTTGGAACTTGCCCACAAGTGAGCACTCTCCTTGCCGACTCTCTGTGATCTTCAAAATGCACGTTTGGATGCCAAACGCTTGTTAGAAGCGTCCTACAAACGTATGATACAAATATGTCGTAGCAAATTTTACGAATATGGAAATAAGAGTGGGCGCATGTTGGCAAGGGCTCTTAGGGGAAAACTGGCTGTTTCACATATCCCTGCGATCAAAAACCCTGTGGATCGCATGGTACACACCACCACAGATATTGCGTCTTCTTTCTATTCCTTTTTTTCGGAGCTCTACAACCTCCCCGAGCTTCCTCAACACAGGCAGATTACACACCTGAACCCTCCTCTCAGCTTCCCAAATTATCTGCACTAGAATCTGCTGGTTTGGACATGCCATTCACAGAAGTAGAGCGCCAAACGGTTCTCAAATCCTTGCCAGGGGGTAAGAGCCTAGGCCCTGACGGGCTCACAATCCAGGTTCTACAAATCCTTTGCGACCTCTCTTTCACCTTTTATGCTAAGGGTTTTTAACGTGGTGTCTCCTGGGCTTCCCTTTCCGGCGCAGACCACTGAGGCCCATATTGCGGTTATCCAAAAATCCGGTAAGGACCCGTAATTATGTGCTAGCTATTGTCCCATCTCTCTCCTTCTGCCAAATTGATGGCCAATAGGTTAAATGCACTCTTACCCACTATTATCCACCCTGACCAGGTGGGGTTTGTGCCGAGGCGGGAGGCCTGGGACAATACCCTTAAAACTCTAGACATCATACATCATGCAAAAGCAAGAAAAATTCCCCTCATGATCTTATCCCTAGACGCCGAGAGGGCCTTTGACCGAATCATCTGGCACTCTATCCACGCCGTTCTTTCTCATCTCGGCGTGGGCCCGGGTTTCCTGTCAAAGGTTTTCGGTCTGTACCAACAACCCTCGGTGCAAGTTAAGATCAATGGCACTCTTTCCCCTTCCTTCCCAATTCACAACGGGACACGCCAGGGTTGTCCACTGTCTTCTCTGCTTTACATTCTAGTAATGGAGTATCTTATGTCCTCCACACGCGCCAATCTGGACATCTCTGGAATAAAGATCGGAAAAAGTGAAAGTGAAGTGAGTGGACCAACTTCAAAATCAACATGTCCAAGTCGGAGGCCTTGGATGTCTTCATACCCAGTGAACTGGTCTTTTCCCTCAAAACCACCTTTTCCTGGCCACCAAACAGAATTACATATCTAGGTATAAAAATCACTGCTGACCTAACGCGGCTTTTTAGACTAAACTTCATCCCTCTCCTCCAACAATTCCAGAAGGACCTTGAAGCCTAGCGCCGAAGGGATTTTTCCTAGTTCGGCAGGATTAGCATCCTGAAAATGACTATGTTACCAAAACTACTCTCCTGCAGACCATCCCCCTCCATATTACATCCATATTCTGGTCTCACATACGCCAATGCTTCATGCAATTTGTGTGGTCACCCGGTAAGCCACAAATTAAATGGGAAATAATTACCTGTTTTAAGGAGACATGGGGGGGGGGGGGGAGTGGGCTCCTGGATTGCCGACTATATTTGACGCTACTGCCTATGGCCGGCTTTTAGACATGATCCTCGCTGATAAATCCAAATCTTGGGTTCACATCGCACGTGACTCCTCTCCCTGCTCTATAACAGTCCTACCATGGCTAACAGGTACTACACGTCACACTCTCTCTAAGTTATCCTTTACAGCCCATTAGTGATGGACAAAAATTGGCCGGGATGGTTCGCGAACGCGATCAAATGTTCGCGAACCTCAAGTTTGCGGCGAGCCCCATTCACTTTAATGGCAGGCGAACCTGAAAAACCTTCAGGTCATATTTGCAGCCAGCAAACACTTACTAGAACTACACAAATAGTCCCACAACATGGACAGTGATATACCTGAGGGAGATCATTGGCAAAAATTCCCACAAAAAATATGTATTTTAATCAGGGGCCATTTTTATGCGTCTTAAAGGGAAACTCTCAAAAATGTGCACTGCTGGAGCCTAGAAAATGTTATTTCCTATTGGTTTGATGTATACAAATGTGCAGCACTCCACGTTTTTGTATCCTACAGAATCTATTTTTAAAAATGCATACGTTAATGTAAATGTATTTTCTACCATGGAACTGTATGGTGAACGGACGCCACTGTTCGGCATCAGTCTGAGGCATCTGTTAATGCATACATTTTTTGTATGCATTAAATGGATGGCAAAAATGCATACCCTACCCCAGGGCCGGACTGGGACAAAAAATAGGCCCGGGCATTTTTGACTGAGCAGCCCAATCACATGACCCCCAACAGGCCCCACCCCCTTGCAGTCTAGGGGTGGAGCCAAACCCAGAAGCACAATTGAGGGGCAGGGCCAGCCACCAGTAAGATAGGAAGGCTTCAGCCAACACACAAGCTTTGCAACAATATAGGAAGCTACAGAAAAGTCTTATAATATCCTCAGTGGATCTCAACCTCCACATCCTCCACACCCTGTACAGGTCAGTGCCCCCGAAATTGCACTCACAGTTCTCCAGCAACTCTGGCAAATACCACCTATTCTGTACAGGGTGGGTTTACATCTGCGTTATGCCATTCCATTATAGGTTCCGTTTCAAACGGAATATAACGGAATGGCCAGATGGAATGCAAAACGGAAACCTTTAAGGGTCCATTCACACGTCCGTTGTTTCTTTCCTGATCTGTTCCGTTTTTTGCAGAACAGATCTGGACCAGTTCTGTACCCATTCATTTTCAATGGGTCCTGAAAAAAAATCTGACATTGAGCTGTCCGATTTTTTTCAGGACCCATTGAAAATGAATGGGTCCAGATCTGTTCCGCAAAAAACTGAACAGATCAGGAAAGAGACAACGGACGTGTGAATGGACCCTAAGAGACATTCCATTTTGCTCTGTCCTAATAGAAGTTTATGAGAAAGCATAACAGATCAGTCTGGGTCCCCTTATGCAAGACGGAAAACAAAGTCCTGTCAACAGGACTTTGTTTTCCATCTTGCATAACAGTAACCAGATGGATCCGTTTTGATTCCCATAGACTTTTAAGAGGACGGAGAGCAAACGGAATGCCTCCTGCAGAGTCTGCACTGTATGAGAGGTAGCAGTGGCTGTGAAGGGAAAAGTTCCAGAGCACAATGACAGCCCCAGAGCCTTTCTGCTGCCTGACCAACTGTATGCTGCCACAGCGCCAGCCTGCAGGACATCAGAGAGGCCTGGGGGCCACACTACAGCACCAGCCTGCAGGACATCAGAGAGGCCTGGGGGCCACATTACAGCACCACTACATTTACTTATTATCAAAAAGCATCATACATAACCAAGCAAAAGCCAGAATATAATAAAAGACAAAAACATTAAACTACATTTATAATAAAACAATTTACTTACAAAAGAAGCTGTTCAGTCGTCTGCTGTGCCATCCTCTGCTTGCTTCCACTGATTATGTGCCCTCCTTTCTGTCTCTCCTCAGTGCGCAGGCGCACTGTTATGGGGGATCTGTGGATGACAGTATGACACACTGTTATGGGGGATCTGTGGATGACAGTATGACACACTGTTATGGGGGATCTGTGGATGACAGTATGACACACTGTTATGGGGGACCTGTGGATGGCACACTGTTATGGGGGACCTGTGGATGGCACACTGTTATGGGGGACCTGTGGATGGCACACTGTTATGGGGGACCTGTGGATGGCACACTGTTATGGGGGACCTGTGGATGGCACACTGTTATGGGGGACCTGTGAATGGCACACTGTTATGGGGGACCTGTGGATGGCACACTGTTATGGGGGACCTGTGGATGGCACACTGTTATGGGGGACCTGTGGATGACACACTGTTATGGGCATCAGTGGATGACACATGGTTATGGGGGCATCTGTGGATGACGTACTGTTATGGGAGATCTGTGGATGACACTATTATGGGGGCATCAGTGGATGACGCACTGTTATGGGCATCTGTGGATGATGCACTGTTATTAACAGTGCGTCATCCACAGACCCCACCCCATAACAGTGTCATCCACAGATATCCCCTTAATAGACTGTTAAGGGGATATCTGTGGATTGCATGGCACTGTTATGGCGGCATCTGTGGATGACACTGTTATGGGTGGCCGGGGGGATCTGTGGATGACACACATATATGGCAGCGCAAGCATCTTGTGCTATATATATGTGTCATCATCCACATGATCCACAGATATACCCCCCCCCATAACAGTGTCCCTCCCTATTGTAAGACAGACCCCGCTGTTCCTTATGTAAGTGAGCTATTGAGCTTGTAAATAAACTTGTGCAAAGTATATGAGTAGTTAGTAACTACTCATATACTTTGCACAAGTTTATTTACAAGCTCAATAGCTCACTTACATAAGTTACTATCTTATCTAATATAATCTATCACGATTCACTATCATCACTAACTTACTGCACAGTCTGTGGCAGACTGTGGGCATGGGCAGGCGGCAGCGACAGCCAGTTGGGCACTACTGGGGCGCAGGGGCGGGCACTGGCAGGCAGAAGCTGGTGGTGTGGCAGTGCTCCAGTCCCGCTCTTCAACATTCAAACTTGGCGGCCGGCGGCAGCGTAACTGTGACGTGACGTCACTCACTACGTTACGTCGCACGCGCTGCTCCTCCCACACTGAAGGTGGAGCAGGCGCGTGACGTTGGAGTGAGCGACGTTACACTGCCGGCCGCCGGAAGATGGGAGGCGGAGCACGGAGGCGGAGCACAGGAGGCGGAGCACAGGAGGCGGAGCACAGTCTCACACAGTCAGTATATGTGTCTGTTCATTGTGTCACAGTGGGCGGCCGGGGCTGGCAGGAGGCGGAGCAGTCACAGTGACAGGGGTGTGATTAGGCCATACCCGGCCGGCAGCCACGGCACACAAACTCGAACCCTGAGGTGGCCCCCCTGAGGCGGCCCGGCCCACCGGGCAAATGCCCGGTCTGCCCTATGGCCAGTCCGGCCCTGCCCTACCCCCGAATAATAATACAATTAGGTGATCATTTATTATATAAAAATACGTCTATGTTAGGCGTATTTCTGACACAGATTGTGGCGCAAAGGTCCTTAGCACCGCAATCTGCATATTTTTCCCACTCATGACAGGTCTAAAAAAGGATGGTGTGGGCAGGGAAAGGGATACAGTTATTGCCAACCAGTTATTGGATACCAACGCCATACATTGACCGGATAACACCTCTGTACAGTGACCGGATAACACCGCCATAACGTGACAGGATAAAAGAGTATAAGAGGGCACAGTACAGTGAATGACTAGGGGCACTGCACAGGGTGTGGTAAGAGGGTACAATGCAGGGTATAAGGGGGTACAGTACGAGGTGAGGGGCACAGTACAGGGTGGGGGCACAGTCACATGACCCTGTGATATTAGAAGGTCCTTATGGTGAATGTGGTTCATACGCCACCATAATGAGAGGCAGAGGAGTGAGACAAGGGTGTGATTATGTGCCAGTACAGGCCCCAAAAATTAGCCAATAGGCATTCACCTGACAGCAAGGAACTTTGGATTCTGTGGCTGGATGTAAATTAGGCGGTCACGGTAAAAATGTAACTGGCGGCCAGTACAGGCCCCCAAAATTTGCCTGCTTCAATCAGTTTTTTGGGGGGGCAACTGGTTAATCACACCAGTAGAAATTATTGGTTCTAATAATGTTTGCCACTCTGTGTAGATGCGGTAACGCAGCAAAACCGCAGACAAATGCTGCACTACCAAAATGCACTATATAGAAAGTATATTATTGGTATATAACACCCCTGCCTCAATCAGATTTTGGGGGGGCAACTAGTATATCACACCAGTAGAAAATATTTGTTCCAATTGCGTTTGGCACTCTGAGTGGCTGCAGTATCGCAGCAGAACCGCAAACAACTGCTGCACAATACAATTGCACTATAATATACTTTCTATGGTGCATTTGTATTGTGCAGCAGTTGTGTGCGGTTCTGCTGCGATACTGCAGCTATACAGAGTGCCAAACGCTATTGGAACAAATAATTTCTACTGGTGTGATATACCAGTTGCCCCCCCCCAAAAAAATGATTGAAGCAGGGGTGTGATATATCAATTATATACTTTCTATATAGTGCATTTGGGTTGTGCAGCATTTGTTTGCGGTTTAGCTGCGTTACCTGAGCTACAGATAGTGACAAACGAAATTGGAACAAATAATTTCTACTGGTGTGATATACCAGTTGCCCCCCCCCAAAAAAAAAAGTAAAAAAAAAAAAAAAAAAGTGGGCTACAGTAAAATTGTTATTCAGCGACCGCATAATGTACCTCGAGCCACTTAATCACAATTTTTTTTAATGTCAGGTGAATGCCTCATTTTTAAGGCCCGTACTCCTGTGGCCTGAAATAATTTTTTTGTAGGCTCCAACAGGGCACATTTCAGAGAATTTCCATTTAAGACGCATAAAAAATATCCCCTGATTAAGACACATATTTTTTGTTGGAATTTTTGTCATTGATCCCCCTCTAGTATGTCATTGTCCATGTTGTGGGACTATTTGTGCACTTCTAAGTATTTGGTGTCTGAAATATGAGCTGAAGGTTTTTCAGGTTCTCCTGCCATTAAAGAGAATGGGGCCCGCCGCGAACTTGCGGTTCACGAACATTTAATAGCGCTTGCGCGATCGCGAACCGTTCCAGACGATGTTCGTCCATCACTAGTGATCGGTGAGAATCCTAGTGGTAGGACCACCACCAATCTAATAGTTATTCATACCCTGTGGATAGGGGACAACTTAATATAACCAGAATACCCCTTTCAAAGATCCTCTTCTAGGTTAGTGTAGAAACCTTCTTTCCTCTGGATGTAGAAGTAGGGTTGCCAACCTGGAAATTTTCTTTTAACTGGACAAGTTATCCAACAAACACGGACTGCCAGTACTTTTTACGGACAGATTGGAAAACCCTAATGAATGATAAAGATTATAAGTAGTGTTGAGTGAATCGAGCTTCAGATCACAGATTCAAAGTCAATTCGGTCAAACACTTCAATTTTAAAGCTGTCTCCACACAGCATTAAAATGTATTTCCTCCGTGGATGCAAAATTTGTTTCAGGCAAAGTCATACGGTCGTGTGCATGAGCCCTTATGCTGTACAGAGACAGGTCTCCGGACAGCATTAAAACAAAGTGTTTGAACGAATCAACTTCAGATCGATGATCCGAAGCTCGATTCACTCGACCCTAATTATAAGTAATACATGTCTATAGCTGAATATACTGATCAGAACTGATTACCAGTATTAACTGGAAACTGTGAAACAATAACAATTACAACAAAAACTTGCTCAAATACCACCAGCCTGAAAAAAATCAAAGACGAGTTTTTTTTTTTGTTTTTTTTTCACGAACACAGGAAAAAAGTCACCTATTTTTAGGGACTCTCCAGGAATTTCTGGACGGTTGGCAACCCTGTGTAGAAGATATCCCATTGTTATAGTTAAAGTCTGCTCATCTTTATCCATGTTAAATAGAAGGAACCCAGTGATAAACTTATCCAGTCAAGGATTTTATTTTATTTTTTATTTTATTTTTCAGTCTATGATTCACCAAGTTTTCTATTATGGACCCATGTTTGCTGCACATACTGTAAGTCAATATATAGCTAAGTATTCGAATAAGAATTCATACTTCTGACTCTAGGGTCTTTTATGCATCAAATAGAAAATACATCCATTGAGGAAGAGCAAAGATTTGTTCTTCTGTAATGATGAATGCAAATGAGATAAGTATTTGCTGAGAGTTGCCCCTTAATACTGAGTGGGTTAATGATTCTGGTGACAGAACCACCATGTATTTCCATTTCTAATTTATGGAACACTAATAGGAAGATCTGAATTATTTCCTTGGCATTTCTATGTTTGTGCACAGATACATACGGTATATCATCCCTAAAGAATGTAAGGCTTGATCTTGTCTTTAACAGTAGTGAGGGATGATGGAATGGTGATGCCTGTGTCTGAACAATCAATAACTCCTCACTTTCCATGACACTTTAATTTAATTTAAGAACATAATTTATGCTGTAGGCAAACTTCACAGAATGGTCAGACCTCTCTGTTAGCACTTACATCATATTGGGAAATACTTGGCATTCTGTGAAATTCTATAAGAAGTTGAATGGGGAGATGTTACATACACCAAGTGTATTTTGAGGGATATATGATGCAAAACCAACTAACATCTGAATGGGTCAAGAGAAAAAAAGTGCCATTTTTGGATTGACCTTGTCAAAGTTCTGACTTGAAACCAATAGATACACTGTAGCAGGACCTGAAATGACTAATTTCTGCAAAGTCGAGCATGGAAGTTTAAGAAACGGTCTAGTGAGATGCCAGACAAAGGACAGAGGTCCACATTGCTTCTGCCATATAGTATATCTATAGATAGATAGGAAGAAAGATAGATAGCTAATAGGAGATAAGTTGGAGATAAGGTGTGAAATAGGAGCTAATAGGAGATAAGGTGTGAAATAGGAGCTAATAGGAGATAAGGTGTGAAATATTGAAATGTTCAGAAATGTTGCAGCCATTTCTAAATATGTTTTTAGTGCCACCAGGCACCAACCACGTTGCACCCAACCAGTACCACCAGCCACAGTGTGACTATTAGTGCCACCAACACCAGTGCTTACACCATTTGTACACTTACCTTTCCTGTTTCACTGACCATGGAAGTGTGGGAGCTGGAGGAATCATTAGACTGTCCTCCAGCAGTATATACTGTATATATATATATTTATATATATATATATATATGTATATATAATTTCAAGTCCTGTACTGATGAGTGAAGAGAATTTAGCTGTCATAATATTATTGTACCCTTGTTGGACATGGCATAAATAATGCCGAAAAACGCAATAAACGTGTTGTAAGGCATGTGCAACAGAATTCCTGCACATCTGTAATAGTAAATTTTCCCCACTGTTTTCTACATGTTCCTGAAGACATTTTGAGAGAGTACATGTACTAAATTGATTTGAACTTTTTAAGGTCAGAGAGAAATAAATGATCTCCTAAGACAAAATATTAAAGGATTTTATATATGTCTGTCAGCTTATATATGTGTCACGCCTTGCCCTGTGAATGTGCGGAGTTCTCTCAGACTGGCTATACATGTCTGACTTCTCTGTTTGTTTTGATTTGGGTTTGAGCTGGATCCACCTTCCCTCAGGTGTACTGGGTTTCATTGTTAGTGAGGCTATTTATTCCTCCCCCCCCCCCCCCAGTGGCCTGTGCGGGTTATAGTTCTTTCCTGGGAGCTCTTGATTTGTGGTGGATCGTCTGCTCCAGCTCTGCTCAAGATAAGTCCTCTCCTTTATTTCCCTTTGTGTTTTATTTAGGCCTCTAGGGAGACGCTTGCTTCTTCCTGGTTTGAAGAAGCAGGTGCCTCTTGCCTTTTCCCTGCTGCTTAGGGTTTGCCCAGGGTGTTTAGGTTTAGGCACGAGGGCATGTGCATATCCACCCTAAGGGTATGCACATGGGCGCAGCAGTTTAGGGAAAGCTTTTAGGCAGGCATGTCTAAACTGCGGCCCTCCAGCTGTTGCAAAACTTCAACTCCTAGCATGCCCTAATAGCTGTAAGCTATCCAGGCATGCTGGAAGTTGTAGTTTTGCAACAGCTGGAGGGCCGCAGTTTGGACATGCCTGCTTTTAGGGATCGCTAGGAGGTGACCCTTTTCTCCCTAGCTTTTAGGCCTAGTCGTTTGTTCTGTTTGTTTTCCCGTGTTTGGTTATTTCCCCGCTTACCTACCTATTGTGACAATATGCCTGTCAGTTATCGCTCATGCACACGGCCGTGGCCGTATTTGCAGTCCACAAACTAAGGATCCACAAAACACGGATACCAGCTATGAAAGAAACAGTCCATTCAATTTAGAGCATTACAGTTAAAGTCAGAGGTTGGCTGTCTTCAATTATTGCATAAATGGCTGATCAATAGACAACATTTGCTAAATCTGCCATTTTGGCTAATTAGAGTCAGTTGTATGACCACCTTTGGTCTGACACCTAATAGAGATCTTTTCTCAAAAATATTAGGCCTGTATATTTTTTTGTCCACCATTTAATATGAGTTGTTGCCATGATGTGCAGTGTCACCTTTTGGATGGGAAAGGAATGTCAATGTCTGCTACAGTTTTTTGGATGGGCCCTGACTGTTTGTTCTATAAATATATTTAATTCCGCAATTTGAACATTTCAACCTTGCGCAATGTGTTGGTACAACCCAAACCTGTTGCATAACAGTTGCCCTTCATGTCAGTCAATGGAAGTTTTCTATTAACTTCAATGGGGAGAAAACAAATTTGGATCAAAGTGAAACTCTGGTTGTGCAACGAGCATTGTGTTACTTTTCTAGACATAGACTTAAAGGGGTTTTCCAACATTGTTCTAGTGATAACCTACTCTCAGGATAGGTCATCAGTATCCTATTGGTGGGGGGCTGATACCCGGAACCAACACCAATCGGTTGTGGCACTCTCGGCCTTCTATCAGCTTTTCCTAGGCCAGTAAAGACATCTTCATCGTTCATGTGGCCTAGGCGCAGCTCAGCCTCATTGATGTAAATGGGGCTGATCTGCAATACCATGCACAGCCGCTATACAATGTAC